>NC_053154.1:65427897-65727897 GCF_016835505.1 Polypterus senegalus | reverse complement strand
AATAATGAGTAACCACACAGGATTAGTACCATTGCTTTCACGCTGGGTGCCGCCAGTCTGCAAAACCGAGCGGAGAACTTGCGTACGACAAGGTATGAGGTACCGTGGAAAAGTGCGTGGCTTTACGCCAAGTGTAGGTGTTATACATCGCGATTTGAACGTGGAAAAGTTTTTACGCAACATATCTGTGCGTACGCACCATTTATACATGAGGCCCCAGATAAGTAGAGAGCTGAGGAGACTTCGTGCCAGCAAAGCAGTGGGTCCAGATGGAGTATTGCCACAACTGCTGAAGGCCTGTGCGTTGGAGCTGCGGAGTCCTCTACAGCGCATCTTCAACCTGAGCCTAGAACAGGGGAGAGTCCCGAGGCTTTGGAAAACATCTTGCATCACCCCAGTCCCTAAGGTATCACGTCCTAGTGAGCTGAGTGACTTCTGGCCTGTCGGTCTGACGTCACATGTGATGAAGACCATAGAGCGGCTGCTGCTTCACCACCTGAGGCCACAGGTCCACCACACCCTCGACCCTCTGCAGTTTGCATACCAGGAGAAGGTGGGAGCAGAGGATGCCATCATCTATATGCTAGACCGATCCCTCTCCCACTTGGACAGAGGCAGTGGTGCTGTAAGAATTATGTTTCTGGACTTCTCTAGCACCTTCAACACTATCCAACCTCTGCTCCTTATGGACAAGCTGACAGAGATGGGAGTAGATTCATACCTGGTGGCATGGATCATGGACTATCTTACAGACAGAACTCAGTATGTGCGTCTCGGGAACTGCGGGTCTGACATTGTGGTCAACAACACAGGAGCGCCGCAAGGGACTGTACTTTCTCCAGTCCTGTTCAGCCTATATACATCGGACTTCCAATACAACTCGGAGTCCTGTCACGTGCAAAAGTTTGCTGCTATCGTGGGCTGCATCAGGAGTGGACAGGAAGAGGAGTATATAATCAAGGACTTTGTTAAATGGTGCGACTCAAACTACCTACAACTGAACACCAGCAAGACCAAGGAGCTGGTGGTGGATTTTAGGAGGACCAGTCCCCTCATTGAGGTGATTGATCATTAGAGGTGACTGTGTGCAGAGGGTGCAGATCTATAAATAACTGGGAGTGCAGCTGGATGATAAATTAGACTGGACTGCCAATACTGATGCTCTGTGCAAGAGAGGACAGAGCCGACTATACTTCCTTAGAAGGCTGGCGTCTTTCAACATCTGCAATAAGATGCTGCAGATGTTCTATCAGATGGTTGTGATGAGCGCCCTCTTCTACACGGTGGTGTGCTTGGGAGGCAGCATAAAGAAGAGGGACGCCTCACGCCGGGACAAACTAGTTAGGAAGGCAGGCTCTATTGTAGGCACGGAGCTGGACAGTTTAACATCTGTGGCAGAGCAACGGGCGCTGAGCAGGCTCCTGTCAATCATGGAGAATCCACTGAACAGTATCATCACCAGACAGTGGAGCAGCTTCAGCGACAGACTGCTGTCACTGTCCTGCCACACTGACAGATTGAGGAGATCGTCCCCAACACTATGCGACTCTTCAATTCTACCCATAAACGTTAACGTTATACAAAGTTATTGTCTGTTATACCTGCATTTTTATCACTCTTTAATTTAATATTGTTTTTATCAGTATGCTGCTGCTGGAGTATGTGAATTTCCCCTTTGGAGTAATAAAGTATCTGTCTGTCTGTCTGTCTAACTGGATTTCCTGCATTCGGGCAACTGCAAGGTGGATAACACTGCTCTCACGGATGGTTTAGTGTCCTTACTGGAGTCATCCTCATCCATTCAGCCCAACAAAGCTCACCAGTCTTATCCACTTAATTCTTCTAAAAAAAACATCAAGTGTAGTTTTGAATGCCCCTAAAGCAGGGGCGCCCAATATGTCGATCGTGTTCGACCAGTAGATCGGAAAGGTTGTACAGGTAAATCGCATTACATTCAAACTTTTTTTTTTATTGATAGTCTATCATATATCCGCCCTATTGCATTTGCCACTTGATTGACATGCAGTGCGGCTAGTCTGAGATCTACTTTCTTCTAACACACTGTGTCACCCCGCTCGCACGATCAAACGTGCAAGCTACTGCAAAACTCTGGCTGTCTAATTGATCTAGTTAGCATTCCAATTTATATCGACTAAAGAAGGGATTAAAAAAAATTTGTTGGTAGAGTATGGGCTGGATGTGGAATTGGAAGATGTTTTTTTTTTTTCCTCACAATGTAACAATCAAAGTGCGTTTATCTGATCTATCAATCTATCATTGCTATTACAAAGAAGGAAAATGTGGAAAGTTTCATAAAACTTCCTTCCGAAAAGCGATCTAAGAAAGAGAAAGGAGAGGGAACTAAAATCGCAGTTAATCGGACAGCTGTTGTTTTTCACTCGGCTGAATTCAAAAGCAAAGACACACCGAAGCATCGCTCAGGGTAAGTCACTCGATCTTTAAGCATAAGAAGTCTTTCCAAGAAGAGAAATTCCTGCTGAGATTTCGAGACCCCTGGCCGGAGAAAAGGAGTTTCTTCTTGTCATTAAACATGCAGAATACAAGCAACTTAATAACGATCTGACCAACATGTTGAATGAGCTTAATTTACAGCTGCAAGCAAAAAACAAAACCATGATCAATACGATTAGCTCAGATAATGCTTTCAAACGAAAAATGCAACATTTGTCCTCAAAGCTGCAGTGCCTTGATTTGGGAAACATCCAAAACCTCGCATCAGAGCTGGAGACGCAATGGAAGGCGTGTGTGCAACTTCACAGCATACACTACACAGAGCAGATTGAAAATTGACTGTCAGACTTTGACAGATGGTTTCAAGACTCAGTTTTACCTGAGCCAGTCACTACATTTAAGTGCTATCTATTTAGGGAAGATGTTCAGGTAATTCGCCCGCATCACAAATTGCAACACTGTTTCACCTAAAACTCCTCTACAGTGGAGGATGAGATTTTGACACTATAGGATGACATTTATGCTGAAGTCTGGGGCTCATAGACAGTTTTGGAACTTACAGAGGAAAAGTACCCAAACATGAGGAAATGTGCTACCTTCTTGACTGCATTATTCGGCTGTACTTGTTTATGCGAGTCAGCTTTTTCCCCACATGTAGATTATTAAATCCAAATACTGTAGTGACCATAAATGTATTGAATTGTTATTGTGCCATAAGGGTTATACAGTTATGTGAGGTATAACAACATATATTTTATGTATAAAGTATACTCAGTGTATATATATATATATATGTATATATATATATATATATATATATATATATACTAGCAGAATACCAGGCCATGGAGAAGTAGTGTGTTAAAGAAGTTATGAAAAGAAAAGCAAACATTTTAAAAATAACGTAAGATGATTGTTAATGTAATTGTTTTGTCATTGATATGAGTGTTGTTGTCATATCTATCTATTTATATTATATATATATATATATATATATATATATATATATATATATATAGCAAAATACCTGCGATTGGCAGCGGAGAAGTAAAAAGAAAAGGAAACAATTTAATAATAACGTAACATGATTGACAATGTAATTGTTTTGTCATTGTCATGAGTGTTGCTATATATATATATATATATATATATATATATATATATATATATATATATATATATATATATACACACATACATATATATACATATACATATATACACATACTGTATATACACACACACACATATATACATACTGTATATACAACATATATATACAAATCTACATATATACTGTATATACACATATATACAAATCTACATATATATATCTACATATATATATATTAGGTGGGACTCGATTAAAAAATTAATCCAATTAATTAGAGGCTGTGTAAGAATTAATCTTGATTAATCGTATGTAATCGACACGTAAATTTGCCCCAAATCGCAAATGTTTTTTTTAATTTAAAACGGTTTTAGTGGGTGACAGAATCAAATAATAGACATGGACATGAATATTGTAAACTGAAGCTGTTTTAATTTCTGAAAAAAAAGCTTTTAAACTGCATTTGAATTCAAAACAGAAACAAAAATATCATCCCTGGTTAAAATTGGGCAGACTTAAAAATAAAGTGGTAGTTTAAGTACTTTAAGTACATTTTCAGAATAGTATTGTCTTTAAATAATAATAACCAAAATTTCAACATAAAGTGCAGTTTTCTTCTTAAAAAAAAAGTCAGAAACATAAAAGGTAATTTGACCAACTTAATCTTTAAACTCTGAGTAACATTAGCCAAAATTATTTTGTACATTAGGCTAAAACAGTGTGATCATTGAACATTTTGTAATTAGATGTAATTAGAATTACTAACGGTCACGGAAGTCCAATGATCCCCATTAAGAGCCACAAAGTTCTGTAATGCATCTCATTTTGCTAGCTTTTCAGTGTGCACAAAACCAGGCTTTTATCAAGGCTTCGCTCTGGTAGTCGAAATGATCAGTCGTAGGAACGCGCTTTATTCCGACTCTAACATTTTTGTAGCTGTGATGTGTGCATCAGTGTAATGGATGTACCAGGAAATCATGCATTGACAAAAGTTCCCGTTTGCTTGGAATTGAAAGTGTGATTAAATGCGTTATTTTTTAACGCGTTATGGAGTACATGCATCGAAGCTTCTCAGCTGTGCTTGTGCTAAGAAAGGGAAAATTTTAAAAATAACGTAACATGATTCTCGTTAACCTAATATTTTTCATACGTCCCAAACCAAGGAGATCGAAGGTAAAATGAATCGGGTAGCGCGTACATACTCAGTGAATCCCCTCTCGGAATCGAACCTCGAATGTCGGCGTTAGAGGCGAAGACTACAATTGCGACACAGCGTGTGGCTTGTCTATGGTAAAGTATGTATTGTAGATCGGGGTATATATATATATATATATATATATATATATATATATATATATATATATATATATATACACCGTGTACGCAGTGGAGAAGTAGAAGTTATGAAAAGAAAAGGGAACATTTTAAAAATAACGTAACATGATTGTCAATATACAGTAATTGTTTTGTGAGTGTTATTGAATGTTGCTGTCATCAAGGATTTGATTATCATTATTTCTTTCAATCAGGCTCGTATTTGTAGGATGTGTTCAAGTTACATTCTGTGTTTGTCAATCGTTGTAAAGATAAGAGGTTTCATTCATCGATTAGTTCCTTACTGCATCAATAAACAGCTCGTCTTCCTTTTTATCTGTGATGTGACAAACTGCATGCATGGGTTTTTTTTACACTGTCTTCCTTTAGCAGGACATTCACTTTTTCCACCGTGTGCTTTGTTTCCGCAGTAGCTGCACTTATGAATATGATTGTATGTATAAGACGCTTCATATTTTTTTGCTGCCTTCTCAATTGTATAATTCGGTTTTTGTTCAGCACTCTTTGGAACTGTTGCTTTTTGTCTGCACATTGCGTCAGTTCACGTGAGCCGCTTGGTGTTCTTGCATCGAAGGTTCCCAGCTGTACTGGTGCCATCTCGTGTAATGTCAGCTAAGACCCGCACTTAAAAGTTTCTCTCGCAGTTTCAATGAGTTTGTGCCAAACACCACCCTGACCATCTCATCTTCCTCTGCATAAGCACAGTCCTTCACCCGTGAACATTTACCGGCAGTGTTTGTATTGGATTGCGCTGATGGACGGCCTTATATGGGCAGGCACTAAATTACAAACGCTAGTGGCAGCCTGTCTATGAACTTAATTTAATATAAACTTACGGTTCACACCGTGCTTTGTTTCCGCAGTAGCTGTACTTATGAATATGCTTGTATGCATCATTTGCTTCATAATGTTTTTCTGCCTTCTCAATTGTGAAATGGCGTTATGTGCTCATTGTTCTCTACGTACTTACGTAGGAGGCGTGATGATGTCACACGAAACTCCGCCCCCCACGGCCATCTCCAACTCAAGACTTCATTACATTATATGGGGAAAAATAGCTTCCAGTTATGACCCTTATGCGTAGAATTTCGAAATGAAACCTGCCCAACTTTTGTAAGTAAGCTGTAAGGAATAAGCCTGCCAAATTTCAGCCTTCTACCTACACGGGAAGTTGGACAATTAGTGATGAGTCAGTGAGTGAGTGAGTGAGTGAGTGAGTGAGTGAGTGAGGGCTTTGCCTTTTATTAGTATAGATATATATATATATACAGCATATATATATACAGCATATATATATATATATATATATATATATATATATATATATATAGCATTTTTAATGTAGGTAGATCATTTCGACTTTAAAAGTAGCTCGCAAGCTGAAAAAGTGTGGGCACCCCTGCCCTAAAGTCTTACTCTTCCTAATGTTTGTTTGTAATTTACCTTTAACAAGTTTCCAACTGTGTCCCCATATTCTTGATGAACTCATTTTAAATTAATAGTCTCAGCCCACTGTTCTAATTCCCTTCATAATTTTAAAAAAATCAGCCTTGTTACCTCTTAATTTTCTTTTGATTAAACTGAAAAGGCCTAGATCTTTGAATTCATCCGCTGTAGCCCTGGAATCAGCCTAGACTTTTTCTCTTTTCTAACGCTGCTATATCCTTTTTGTAGCCTGGAGACCAAAACTACACACAGTACTCCAGATGAGGCCTCACTAGTGCATTATAAAGCTTGAGGATAACCTCCTTGGATGTGTACTCCACACATCATGCTATATAACCTAGCATTCTGTTTGCCGTTTTAATGGCCTGTCTGCTGTCCAAGTCCTTCTGTAATGATCTGTTGATCAAGCTGCGATGTGGGACATCCTGAGACTTTGTGGGATCCCCCCAAAGTTGCTGGATATCATGTCCGGTCTGTACACTGGTACTGTCAGTGCTGTGCAGATTGGAGGCAGAACTTCTACGTTTTTCCCAGTTAATTCTGGGGTTCATCAGGGGTGTGTTCTTGGTCTTACTCTGTTCAGTGCTTGCATGGACTTGGTGTTTGGCAGGGTCATGGGCTCCAGCGGCTGTGGAGCATCTGTTGTTGAAAGATTTGCTGATCTTAATTTTGCCAACAATGCTGTGATCTTTCCAGAGGCAATGAAGGCTCTGATCGGGGCACTCGAGAAACTGAGCAAGAAGTCTGAGTTTCTGGGCTTGCAAGTGTCCTGGATAAAAACCAAGATCTATACCTTTTCTTGGGCACAGCCATCCGTAGTGTGTCTGTCTACAGAGAGAGTGTTGATCTCATTGAGAAGTTTACTTTTCTTGGCAGCAACAGTCATGTCTCTGGTGACTCTTCCTATGAAGTCAGTAAACAGATTAGGAGAGCATGGATGGTTATGAGGTCACTGGAAAGGGGTGTGTGGCGCACCTGATGTCTGTGCAAAAGGACAATGTTCCAAGTCTTTAGAATCCTGGTGCTTCCTGTTTTGCTATATGGCTGTAAGACATAGATGCTATCCAGTGACATGAGACGAAGACTGGACTTGTTCTGTACTGTGTCTCTTTGGAGAATCCTTGGGTACCACTGGTTTGACTTTGTGTCAAAGGAGTGGCTGTACACTGAGTACTGAATGAGGCACATATCTGCATTTTGAGGAAGCATCAGTTACAACACGATGGCCATGTAGTGCGATTCCCTGAGGTTGATCCAGCTCACAGAGCAGCTGGACCAGGCCAAAGGGGTGCCCATATAACACCTGGCTGCGGCAGATAGATGGTCATTACCGGAGGATGTGACTGGATTGCCTGTCAGCCTTGGGTGTTGCCAACTGGGATCCCAAGCTCTTTTGTTGGGTGGTAGTTGTGGCAACGCGCTGTACCGGCGCATGCTCCCCAACCTGACCTGAACTGATCAGGATAAATTTGTCATTTTTGCACATCAATCTACACTAAATAACATATAATGGCAAAGTGGAAACATGTTTTAAGAAAGCTTTGCAAGTTTATTAAAGATCAAACACTGAAATCTCTCATTCATAAAAGTATTCAGACACTTAATTCAGTACTTGTAGAAGCCTCTTTGCCAGCAATTACAGCTTTGTTACTTGTTGGGTAAGTCTCAACAACCTTTGCAGATGTGGATTTGGACATTTTACCCAATCATTTCTGGCAAATCATCTCTCAAGCTCTGGAGTGGATGGGAAGCATCTGTACAGTGCCATCTTCTGACCTCTCCACAGATATTCTTTCAGGTTTAAACCTGGGCTTTGGCTGGGCCACTCAAGAACAGATACTTGTTCCAAAGCCACTCCATCATTGCTTTACGTGTGTTGTTTGAGTCATTATTGTCCTGAAAGGTGAACTGTTGCCCACATTTTGTGGTCATATGCACCCTTCACCAGACACAGTGATTGGAGTTCTGCCCAAACAGTTCAGTTTTTGTCTTATTTGGCCAGAAAATGTTTTCCTCATGCTCCCAGAGCCCAAGAGGCCTGTCATATCTCTCTATTATAATAAAAAAAATCCTGGGATGAGATGAGACTTTTTAGCTTGGGACAAGACGTGACTTTTTCAGAGAGATACTTTAACGTCTTGCGAGACAAGACTTTGTGCCAAGAGATTTAACGATGCCTGGGGCCAGAAATAAAAGACAAAGAGTAGATGACAAAGTAATGATAGTAAAGATCGCATTAGCACAAACAAATGTAAATTATTACTCGGTGAAATAACGGAACAGCGAAAAGAGATTGAATATATTGGAGACTTGTAGATTCTCTAATTCGTGTTGCCATCAGGGAGAAGTAGTGTTTCTTCCCAATGAAGAGGTGTATCCGCAAGAATTAAAAAATTTGTTGTTTTGTGAAAGTGAAATCCACATAAGTGAGGGCAGAGACGTGAAGTGGCTGGCGTGTAGCGCACATTGGGGGGATTGGCGAGCAAAGCAAGCAGGGGGCAAAGCCCTCTAGCGCTTTTAATGCAAGAGTGGCTTCTATGTAGCCACTCTATCATAAATGCCTGATTGATGAACTATTGCTGAGATGGTCATCCTCCTAACAGGTTCTCCCACCTGGTTTTGAAGGACTTCTGCAACTTGGATTCATGGTCACCTCCCTGACCCCAGGCTCTATGTGCCAGATCACTCAGTTTGGCCAGATGGCCAATTCTAGGAAGAGTCCTGGTGGTTCCAAACTTCTTTGAATTTACAATTATTTAGGCCACTGTGCTCCTGGGAACACCCAAAGCTTTAGAAATGGTTTTATACCCTTTTCCTGATCTGTGCTTCACTACAGTTTGATTGCAGAGGTCTACAGATAGTTTCTTGGACTTCATTGCTTGTTTTTTGTCCTGACATGCAGTGTGAATTATAGGGCCTCATATACACAGGTGCCTTTCTTAATTATGTCCAATCAATTCAGTCTGCCTCAGGTGGAATACAATCAGGTTCTAGGCATGCTTCAAGGATAATTAAAGCAAAAAGGATGCACCTAACCACATTTCGGAGTGTCAGAGCAAAGGCTCTGAATATTACTGTAAATGAGACATTTCAGTTTTTGAGATTTATTAAATTTGCAATCCTTTGTGAAAACACATGTTCACTTTGTCATTATGGATTTATTGAGTTTAGGTTAATGGGCAAAATTGGCAAATTTATCCAAAATGTGGATTGCACTGTTATTTCCAGCCAAGTCTTACTGGACTGTAAGTGTGTGGATTGTGAGTCAAATCCATTGATCTGCAGCAGTGAAGAAGCAGCAGCACTAAGTATTGTGGCATCATGTCAACAAATAAACATACTGTAAACTCATTTCTCAGCTCTTGCTGGACATTAAAATGATGAAAACTATTTTGTTGTCAGTAAAAATTGAATAATGCATTGATTTTAATAATTTAAGGGTGGCGTGTCTATAGCAGGAGGAAATGGGTATGAAGTGGCTTTGAACTGGGGAAGGATGGGCTGCTTCACCCTGTTCTGCTTCATTGTAGACCAGTGAACCAAAGAAAATTTCTTGAAAATCAGGTTCCTGACTCATTCCATTCTTGAGTTAACATATACAACAATGGAAAAAATAAATGTGAATTGTAGTTTGTGCATATGTTTTTAAGGCAGCCTTTATATTTATATGTTTTTCCTTTTAATTGTTAATTTATTTAATTCACTCACCTAGCTAGTTCACTTGGGTTTCAGCGACTTGTAAGCTGTGATGCTTTTTATTTATTTATTTTTTTTTGTGAGGAGATTAATCCTGTGTGAGCATGGAAGCTCCAGATGTTTCTGGCTGCTGTAGGTGACATGACATTTGTTCTCTGGTTCTCATGGCAACAGATATGAGTTGTATTGTGTAAACACAGCAGTAGACGGGCGAACGTGTATGATTTCAGGTCTCTTTGTTTGGGAGTTTTGAGTTGCCTCACAGAAAATCAATTTTTACTCTTTAGAAAATTTGGTTTTGTGCCCTTTGAGAAACACAATAGTTTTAGAGATAATGCCATCTGAGTTTTTACACAATGCCCACACATATTTTAATGCTACTGTTATTCAATATTTAGTAGACTTATTTTCTATATATTGATTTGTTGGGGGGTGTTCTAGTGAGATACAAGTCATTTTGTAGCAGCCACCGTAGCCAGACAGGTGAGCCTACAAAATCACACAGAGAAGGAGACGTCCGAGAACTCAAGAAGGGTAGAATTTTGAGGTAAATGTGGAATTGCAACTAATAACATCATGGAAAATGAGCGAGAAATGAAAAAACTGAAAGCTACAACAAGGGGCATACCAGTGCATATGCATAAAAGACTTGGCAAATGGAAAGGGCAGAAAGGGGCAGGATAAATTATATGTAATTCAAAAGAAATAATACATAGCCTATGTACATAGCATATTTAAATTGTTGTTTGATGATGGTTGAAATTCCTCATGAAATTTCTAATGTTTTTAAAGACAATGACCTAGTGGGACGGGGATTAGATCGCATGACTAATTATTAGTTAGAAAAATGAGAGCTTTATACCACACAATAGTGAAACAAGAATAGAAACAGATTTCTTGAGATAGGCAAGGGTGCTTGTGAGTGAGGTTGGATGGGTAGGGGCAAGGTTATTTGTCCACTGCTGTACTCATAGCTAAGGAAAACAACAGAAAGAAGTAATTTATTCTTAATATTTTTATAGTGTTCTTCACTGATTACAGGCTCAGAGCATTTAGCACATTTTTAATTTATCAGACCTACAAATGCAAATTAAATTACACATATAGCAAAATCAAATTAATCTAAAAAATTAAAATAAGTAAATAAAGGTTGTTAACATTGTAACTGAGATATGGCTCATAGACAACAGAAAAGATGAAAGCAAAATCTCCAGTCAGCAGCATTAATGGAGTGTCAGTGGCTATATAATTGACAAAGTCACAGTTTTGATGGACAGCACTCTGTCTACCCACTCCTGGGCATTCTACAATATTACAGCTATGTGCATGCAAGCCTAATAAGAAGGTGAAATCCTCTTACCACTGAATTCCAAGGCTCCCAATATCTCTGGAGAACAACTAATCAGCAGCTCAAGTGAGGGTATGCTGGACTAAAGCAGGAAGATCATTCCATAGCTATGGGTCCATGCAGCTAAAAGCTTGATCTGCCACAGTAGTTTTATTTACCATCAAAACATTAATAAGATTGGCATCTTGAAATCAAAATGTACTTTAGGCTGTAATGAGACAGGAAAGGTAGAATAACACTTTAAAATACCTTTTCACAACTGTAATGCTTTAGCCAGAGTTTCAAGTTCCTATTTATAACTTTATGTTCATGTTTGATTCGTTTGTTTAAGTTATTACTGTTATTTATGTTCATTATTTGTATTGTTCTGTGTTTTTTATTAGTTTCATGCATTATTAAGTTTCCAGGTGCTTATGCTTGCTCCACCATGTTCCTTGTAGTTTCTAAATGGTTCCCCAAGAAGCAGGACCACAGGTAATCAGTAATCAGAGACCTGGGATGCCAACATGGGATACTTCATTTATTGCTAGACAGGGAATGGATATGATGGAAAGAAAAAAAATAACAAAAGTGATAAGAGCTCATGCTTTGGGCACGCCAGTTTCTTTCAGTTACTCACTGGTCCACAGAAATACCATATTTGTCATCGCCCTTAGTTATAAGTTCCTAGGCCAGGTTGAAGGAAATAGCAGAAAAAAGGCTAACAGAGAGCAAGGACCAGGGGGTGAAGAGAAAGATCATTTGTGGTCTGTGACAAGCTGTTGTAAAAGTGAGAGGGGTGTGTGAGGCCTCCAAAAGAACAGAAAGACCATAAAGCAGACCAGGGCCATCACTGGCCTGCCCAGAAAAGGCTCACTCCAAGTCAGCAAATTCCCTGCTGAAGCCTGCAAGCTGTGGCCTATGTAGGCCCTAAAAAGGAAAATGCTTTTATATGTTCAAACATTAAAAGTCCCAAAATATATACGAAAATGCTCTAAATGGGAGAGAGTAACTGTAAACCCTAGGTGTACTGACTGAAAAGATAGTCAGTAAAAAAATTTTATTAGCAATGACAAGGTGGAAGAACGTGATCAAAAAACAGGCAAACCAGAAATCAGAAAGAAAGTGTTCAAATCCAAATTGCTAACCTAATATCAAAGTCTAAAGTACAGAGCTATTTTCTATTACCAGAAGTCACAAATAATATAAAGTGCAAAATTTAAACCAGTCTCAAATAATATGGGAATGCACTCAGTAACCTTTATATAGTCACACTGAAGACATCACCTGTCACACGCAACCAGCACATCATGGGAAAGATTGGCATGGCAACAACCATGCAACTATCTCAAATTGGTGTCAATAATAGCAGATAAACACCATTGAATCTATTGTGTCTGACAATCCCCCCAAAAGAACTCAAAATAAATTATATCTTGGGCAGGAAATGCACAAAAAATTAATAAAGAGTGCTATTCATTACAAATGGATTATGGACAAAACAGCAATTACGAATCTATAAAATGAACATTTATTAACAGAGTTGTAAAATATACAGCAAAATGGTCAAAAGAACAAAAAGGGCTATGGTTAAAAAGCAATCTAAGGTAAACCAGTTTCAAAACACAAATCTGAGGAGAAAATGAATTTATACTAATAAAAGGCAAAGCCCTGACTCACTCACTCACTCACTCATCACTAATTCTCCAATTTCCCATGTAGGTAGAAGGCTTCATTTTGGCAGGCTCATTCCTTACAGCTTACTTACAAAAGTTGGGCAGGTTTCATTTCGAAATTCTACGTGTAATGGTCATAACTGGAACCTACTTTCATCCATATACTGTAATAGACTGCAGCTCGGTCGCTGTGTGGGGCGGAGTTGCGTCTCGCATCATCACGCCTCCCATGTAATTGAGTGCCTGCCCATATAAGGTAAATATTCACGGGTGAAGGACTGTGCTTAGCATATTCATGAGTGCAGCTACTGTGGAAACCCTCCCTCAGCGAAAGTGCGAGAGAAACTTTTAAGTGCCGGGTCTGAGCTAAAATTAAATAAAGCCGTGGACATCGCAAGATCGCACAAGATATTCGCGAGATACAACTTTAATGACAAGACGCAGAGTATAAAGCCTCGATGCTAAAGACCTGGCGAAGTCATGCCTTCTCTGCTGGCCTAAAAAAATATCTGAATCACAAACTGATGTTAATTATATTTTGTCCATGAATACTTATTAAATAATTCCAAATAGTCTGTCCACTTCCTTTCATAGCTTTTCCGATGGTTGTGCTGCTTCCAGGCATGTATTTTCATATTAAAGCATTTAACCAATCACATTTCAGCCATCATTTGTTGCCAGGCAGAGAGGCCTTCACAATCCGTTGTGCAGGCACTCTAACACAGAATAAACGTTGATTAACCTGTTGCTTCAACCAATCAGATTTTGAGTTGGTGTCAGTATGGCCCTCTAGCAGGCGTACGGCAACGTCACCGTATTCAGACCCATTGATTGGATAGAAGCCGATTTGAGGAACTCTACAAGGCCACTGAATGCACCACAAGCGCTCCGATTTTTGATTTTCTGGATTTAGGCCATTTTGTTCTGTTATTCAGCTTTCTCTCTGGATTTGTGTCATTGTGACCTGTTTACCATTGGATTGCCTATTTCATAAAGGCAATTCATTCTGGGCCTTTTTGTGCTCCTCAGAGCTTCCTGTGCTAAAGGGCCTTATTTTCCAAATAAATATTTTATTTTAAAGATTCTTCATTTGCCCATTTTGTTACACAAGTTGAAGGGTGATGGTGACCGTTCTTTTTGTGAAGCTTTTTGGGACATATTAGTATGTTGGCCAGCTACCCATTCTGTGGGCCTGCTGCCCAGCTACTTTGGATGCCTCATTTTGGGATTTTGTTTAGAGGAACTCTCAGGATCACGAAAACAAGAGTCAAAGTACCATTGTTGGCTCTCTCTTTTTAATTCCTGTGTAAAGCTAGAAGGAGGACCCAGCAGCAGTGATGTCAAGATGGCCCTACCTCCTTGATCTCCACACACATAACACAAGAAATGGCAGCACATTTAAAGGTACAGAGCACAAATATTAAATATATTACATAAACACAACAGAAATAACATAAAAATGTGAAAAATAATAATTAAAAATTAACAAAAACAACAATAAAACAAGAAATAAATATAAGCCAGGGAGTAAACTGTTTCTGTAACATAATACAGGCTAGGATCAAAACATCTGAAAACCAGGGGAAACCAAAACACCAGCCCAAAACAAATAACCAAAGGTAAAAGAAACATGCAAAATCGTAATTCTTTAAGTTGTCTTTTGACTAGGTAATACATACACAAAAATTGTTATAAAAAATCAAAAGGTTGGACGTGCAACCATCTTAAATATCATTGACCCAATAATGTTGTGACTTCCAGCTGTCATGTGGTGTCAACAGAGTGCTGGTGTCAACAATAGTGTGACTGTGGCTATACAAAAACACACAAAATGGCTCCACTTGTGCTACAAAGACAAAGTACAAAATGGCCACATGGAACCTTCAATGTAATAACAATAAAAAATGACTTCATTGAAATGCAGCCAATATTACAATATATGTGTAAACATTCATTATGCACATTTGAAAAGCCTTCAGATCATATCACAAGGAAAGGTTAACTTTCAGGCAGATTGGAAGTGAACTGTTCTGGGGTGTAGTCCTCACAGCTTCAGTCTTCCATGCAACTTTCTATGTAACATCAATATTCTTATGTAGTGCCCTTTTGACATCCCCCCCCATTAGGTTTGTGACAGTTCCATGCATTTGACAATCAATGGGAAAATCCTGTTAAGTAAGTATGTCCAAGTATTTTAAAATGTTATATGTTGAAAGAAAGATCAGCCATAAACTTAGCTGAAAGCTAGCGTAGATCGATAGGAATAATGGAGAGAGGAGAGAATGTCATAACGAGACAGACATTTGTGGAATAGTTCAAGGCCAAAACTGCCAAACAGCTTACCAAGGTTGTCAAAGTCAATTCCATACCCAGGTAGGAAAAGCAGTGAGGTGTCCGCCTGTCATTACTGTTGAAATGAATTAATCATTAATTATTAAATAAGTGCAAATGCATATGCTGTCTGGGTAGTGAACCTGCTTTTCAGCTTTGTTCCAGATCTGAATACCTTTTACTATGTCTTGACTTCCAGACTGGTATAAATACATTTACTTAATTTGTGAGGAGAGTAATTGCAGTTTCAACAGGAAACCAGCCTGTAGGGCCAGTAGAGCTTAACCATACAAAGGGGATGTTTAGAAATGTGTATTGTTTCTGTAAAGGATATTCTTTCACTTCATATTTCCTCCAGATTTGCCTAACAATCATTCCCTTAACTCACATTACTCTGAATCACTGTTAGAAAATGAGGACAATCCCTGCCTGTTATATGACCTCCTTGTGGTTTCCTGGATAAGCAGTTTGTAGAGTAAAACATTACAAAGACAATCCACAGTACCTTGTGACCCTGAGCAGGTCACCTTTACTGCTCATGGCCAGTTTAAACAGTGTGATCCTGCAGTTCATGTATGTTCCAGAGTGCTTTGGGTTGGCACAATACCTATCACCTGCACCCTTTTTTATTTATTTATTTTTTTTTGTTCTCAGTTGCCAACTGACTTTCCAAGCTTTATCACCATAAATGTATGCATTTGTTGCCTATGAGAATTGTATCTTATTATTAATATTATTTTTCATTGGCATTGATTTTACTTTTGGTCCCAGTGTACTCTATTTGGATTTGATAATTGGTGTATCATCTGCGCCTACTAGTTCTAATACAGGGTTGTCACAGCCTATTCTGGCAGTTTACAGACACCAATTAACCTAACATTTCTTGGGGAAATGAGAGGAATCCAGATTGCTCAAAGAAATACACACACACATGGAGAATATGTAAACTCTACAAAGACAGTGGGATTCAATTTAGGGCATTGAGAGAGTGAAGCAAAAGCATTAGCCACCTTGCCAGTATTATTCGGTTCAAATAGCAGAAAGCCCTTCAAATAAAATTGAGCAGAAAGTGTCATGATCAGGGTTTTGATTTAGATTTTTATTTCAGCTGTTTCTTGGGCTATAAAAATTGTTTGATTTCTCTTATTGGGGTGTTGAAGGGAATTAATCCACTGGCTATTTATACTGTATTTTTTTCCTATATTTTTTAACATTGTTCACATTGTCCTATAGTGCTGTCTTGTTTTGTTATGGGCATCCCATTATGGGATATGGTTGTTTATGATTGCTATGCCATTACTATATTAGACAATCAGTAGTGTGTGACACAGTTGCTGTAACAATTTAAAGGTCAGCATCATGCACTTTTTAGTTGTTTAAGACTGGATTGACTTAACAATAACACCGTAGCACCATTTCTTATTATTGGTTTTGAGTTATCTGGTTACAACAACTTTTTTCTGCCCTGCTCTGTGACTTTCAATTATGTTTAGAGTTTATTGGTACTGATTACATATACCATTTATATGACTTATGACTTGCTGTTCTGTTCATTTACCGTGATTCTGGCTACATGCACTGTCGTCCATCCATCCATCCTCTTCTGCTTATCTGGGTTCGGGTCGCGGGGGCAGCAGCTTAAGCAGAGAGGCCCAGACCTCCCTCTCCCCGGCCACCTCCTCCAGCTCTTCCGGGAGATTCCCAAGGCGTTCCCAGGCCAGCTGGGAGAGAGAGTCCCTCCAGCGTGTCCTGGGTCTTCCAAGGGGCCTCCTCCCGGTTGGACGATCCCGGAATACCTCACCAGGGAGGCGTCCAGGAGGCATCCTGATCAGATGCCCGAGCCACCTCATCTGACTCCTCTCGATGCAGAGGAGTAGCGGCTCTACTCTGAGCCCCTCCCGGATGACTGAGCTCCTCACCCTATCTTTAAGGGAAAGCCCAGACACCCTGCGCAGGAAACTCATTTCAGCCGCTTGTATTCGCGATCTCGTTCTTTCAGTCACTACCAATAGCTCATGACCATAGGTGAGGGTAGGAGCGTAGATCGACTGGTAAATTGAGAGCTTCGCCTTACGGCTCAGCTCTTTTTTCACCATGACAGACCGATGCAGAGCCCGCATCACTGCGGATGCCTCACCGATCCGCCTGTCGAACTCACGGTCCATTCTTCACTTGTGAACAAGACCCTGAGATACTTGAACTCCTCCACTTGGGGCAAGATCTCTCCCTCAACCCTGAAAAGGAACTCCACCCTTTTCCGGCTGAGGACCATGGTCTCGGATTTGGAGGTGCTGGTTCTCATCCCAGCCACTTCACACTCAGCTCCGAACCGTTCCAGAGAGAGCTGAAGATCACAGCCTGATGAAGCAAACAGGACAACATCATCTGCAAAAAGCAGTGACCAAATCCTGAGTCCACCAAACCGGACCTCTTCAACACCCTGGCTGCACCTAGAAATTCTGTCCATAAAAGTTATGAACAGAATTGATAACAAAGGGCAGCCCTGGCGGAGTCCAACTCTCACTGTAAACGGGCTCGACTTACTGCCGGCAATGCGGACCAAGCTCTGACACCGGTTGTACAGAGACCGAACAGCTCTTATCAGGGGGTCCAGTACTCCATACTCCCGGAGCACCCCCCACAGGATTCCCCGAGGGACACGGTTGAACACCTTTTCCAAGTCCACAAAACACATGTAGACTGGTTGGGCAAACTCCCATTCACCCTCCAGGATTCTGCTAAGGGTGTAGAGCTGGTCCACTGTTCCGCGACCAGGACGAAAACCACACAGTTCCTCCAGAATCTGAGGTTCAACTATCTGACGGACCCTCCTGAGTTTATTTAATTTTTGCATCTCATTTTGGATCCCTGCTTGAATTTAGACCAGTCTATGCCATCTTCTGATTCTGTTTTCTTTCAAAACAGCTGTTGCCCTGCCCAAGCAGTGCAAAAGACATTATGCCACTTTACTACAGGTCAATGTCAGCTGGGTTACTGCTGTTGTGGTCAGGGGCCTCATGCATAATGCTGTGCATAGAATTTGCACTATAACATGACGTAAGCACAAAAGCCGAAATGTGATTACGCATAGAAAAATCCAGATACAGGAATCTGTGCATTTGCCAACCTCTGCGTTCTTCCGCTACATAAATCCCGGTCAGCATTGTTTTGTGTGTGTTCTTCTATGTGCTCTATGTGTGTGAATCACTACGTGCTTCTTAAACTGGCTTTCTCTACCTCCGACAGTACACAGAATCCATTACATTCGCGATATTACAGCTCTCTGAATAACTAAAATACTGAGATGTGTACGTGATATCATTTTCATGATGATAGGACTTAAAGCATGTTATTAAACATGGAAACATGGTGGCGCAGTGATTGTGCGCGACCTTTGATGAAATAATTTATTGCAGCAGTACTCAGGGGCGGCTCTAGGCTTGTGGCAGCCCTGGGCAGAGAAAGAATCGGTGGCCCCTTCTCCCACCAATGTCAATATGGTATCTTATGCATGGCGGATGGCCACGTCCATTGCGGACACTGCATAGCCGCCTCATGACATGACATAAGCATTTAACTTTTGTCGAAATTTGCCGCTGTGTTTTTAGCTGTGTCGTTATTTTCTTTGTTTTATATTCAATATATATTGGCATGGCGGCCCCTGGGATTTGGAGGCCCTGCAGTACTGTCTCTTTCAAATGTACTAACCTCCAATTCCTGTCCTTCCTTTTCTTTCTCCAAGTAACCGATTGCACTTTATGAAGTGGCTCAGGTTGTGCAATATTATAACTGTACAGCAAGTTTACAGTGAGGTAATTCTACTTATAAGTACAGATAGTTCTACAAGGAGCACTTGATTGAGTGCGTTTAGAGCTCTTGGGATGAAACTCTTTCTGAACCGTGAGGTCCGTAGAGGAATGGTTTGAAGCGTTTGCCGTGTGAGAAACAGTTCAATAGGAAGCATGGCTGAGGCAGTGTGCTTGATGCTATATACCGATAATTCTCTTTCCAATCAGCTGCTCCAAGTGGTGCAGTGAGAGTAACAACACTAAAGCAGCTATGGTATTTGGAATAGTTTGACCATTCCATGGACCATTATATTGTTACTGGTTAATTACAATCAGATGCATTAAACTAATAAACAATATGCGGGTAATTTCAGTATATTTATAAAGCCGTGTCAGGAAAAGAAAGGATAACCATACAGCAACAGTAGCACTGCTTTGATGCTGGGTGCCACCACTCTGCAAAACCGAGCAGAGAACTTGCGTATGACAGGGTATGACGAACCATGGAAATGTGAGTGGCTTTTCGGCAAGTTTAGATTTTTTACATCGCGAGTTGAACGTGGAAACATTCTTACGCAACATTTCTGTGCGTACGCACTGTTTATACATGAGGCCCCAGGTGTCTTCTTCTCTAACTAGCTGTTTACTGAGGTGGTGTACTGTAGATGTTTGGAGAGCACAGCTCTGTATTTTTCAGTTTAATATTCCATTTTGTGTGTTAAGGGGATCTGTATTTTTGTGATTAACAGCAGCACCCTACAAATAAAAAAAGCAAAAATTGATTTCTGTGTGACCTTGTTACAGGACAGACAGTGAGCTATACATTTATGGATTATCACCTTCCATTTTTATGTTGTTAGTCTCACAAAGAAAAGTAAGGCAGAGCTTTGTAAAAGACTGATGAACATGGGTTAGATGGGAGGCAGCAGTGGAGTTGTGTAGTGGCCTGAGCTCTACAAGGCAATGCCACAGCATTTTGTTTCCCTGATATTAGCTCTCTGTGATGTTCAACCTAATCTATTAAACCTCTACATGTGTAGCAGATAAGAATCATAAGCATGTCCATCGTGCTAAGGAAGAGGAATGGTGGAGGATATCCTCAGCTGCACCCCCAAGGCAGTGGGAAAAGTTAACATCAGTCACCACCAAAACAAAGTGTTTAATTTGAGTGCACTATAATAGCTAACAGGATGTGAAGCCTCCAAAAAGTTCCATGAGCCAGGTTAAGCCTTCAAAGTCTGTCTAGAATACACCAAAGCCTGACTGGGGTGAGGCACAAAATGAAGAACTAGCCTTTAAAGTTCAAAGATAATTTCAATGTCCTACAATACACAAACATATCAAAAATGAGAGAGACGGGGTAAACCATGGCCAATGCAGATTCTTTATACATAAAGATATTTACTTGAAAGTCACAAAGAAGCACAAAAAGGTGAAAATTCAAAAAAATACATCAAAATGATTTACCAAAAAAGGCAATCCAGAGTAACAAGTCCCAATGTGTAATCTGACAATTAGAATCCACAAAACCAGAAACAAAATCCAGAAAATCAACACTTATTATAAACACATTCTAAGAACTAAGGATCTGCTCTCAGCATCAAAAAATTAAAGGCTGAGGACGGGCGGTCCTTCAGCAGTGACATCAGCATGGCACCACCTCTTTGAGTTTCACTCACAAAATACAAGGAACATCAGAGGAGAAGGTGAACTATGTAAAAACACAATACTTATAAATTAAATAAAACAGAACAATATTATATACATCTCTATATATATATAAAATCCAACATCTGTATGTCTGTCCGTCTTTCACAAGAGAACTACTTAACGGATTTAGATCTGGTTTTTTTGTTCTCTCATCGCGCTAAGTATCATAGTTTTCTTTCAGGAGTGATTTATTTGCACTAATCCGAGACAGAAGCTGTGGGCCGAGGGGAAGGGGAAGTGTAATGTCAAGAGTAAGGGGCCAGATGGGGCCCTTCTCACTCATGTGCCAGCCTACCTGCTGCCACGTTTTGGAGCGTACCTTGCCTCCACTTAGCTAGCGATACCCGTTTCTTTATTGGTTTTTACAATTTGCCCTGTGTCATTACTATGTGGGCGGATCCGCAGGAGACAGCTAGTCCATCCATCCATCCATTTTCTAACCCGCTGAATCCGAATACAGGGTCACGGGGGTCTGCTGGAGCCAATCCCAGCCAACACAGGGCACAAGGCAGGAACCAATCCTGGGCAGGGTGCCAACCCACCGCAGGACACACACAAACACACCCACACACCAAGCACACACTAGGGCTAATTTAGAATCGCCAATCCACCTAACCTGCATGTCTTTGGATTGTGGGAGGAAACCGGAGCGCCCAGAGGAAACCCACGCAGACACGGGAGAACATGCAAACTCCACGCAGGGAGGACCCGGGAAGCGAACCCGGGGAGACAGCTAGTACATACATAAATTCTAAAGTACTATAAAAACCTGAAAAATTATTCTTTACAAAAAACAAAGAAGATGCAGAAAAGGAAAACAAACATAAACCAGGGGACACACCTTGGCTGAATCATGACATAATGCTCAATATCCAGTTTGTGAGGTAAGGCGTGGTGCTCCATCCCAGAAGAGGGTGTCCATTGAGACCCTTGGGTTTGTACAGAACTGGCAGCCGATGACTGACATATGGAAACAATTGAGATTTGTATGACCACCTTAAATCCTAGTCTGAAGAAGTCAGGTGGCCAGGATGGAATTCACTGTTCCCTGTGAAGACAGAATTGAGGGGCCTAACAAAAGGAAAAGTATGAGGAGCTTGCGGAGTAGTGTCACCTGGCATGAGCCATTAGAGATGGATTGTGGAGGTTTTCTAGAGAAGCCTCTCAGTAAAGTCTGTGTTTACTTATTTGGCTGATGCTTTTATCCATGGCAATTTAAAACATTTATGATACAATTGGTTACATTTATTTGGGTTTTCCAGTTCAAGTGACTTGGTCATTGTCACACAGTGTCAGCAACCGGATTTGAACCCACAGCCTCAGGGTTTGAGGTTTAAAGCCTTAACCACTGCACCACATTTACTGGAAGTGGCAGGGGTGAACAAGAACAGGATCAGTAGGTTTTGTGGAGGTGTATTTTTTGGATGAAATGTTTATTTAGACTCACTGGCAAATGATTTTGGTTTGAGGTATGTTAAAATAGCACAAGTAACAACCCCCACCATTCATTGCACCATTTTTATAAAAGATCCATTGTGTGCTTTGATGATTAGAACTGAAACAATGAACTACTGTTGTTGATTTGTTTTCAGGATTGAGTTTCTTATTGTTGGCAACATTTAATATTATCTCCTTTAAAACTAATCTTAAAAACCTGTATGCCTGTGCATTGAATTTCATGCCAGTTTTTTGTCCATGTGGAGTTTGCATATGTGTTTGTGTGTGTGTGTGTGTGCCCTGTGATGGATTAGCACTTTGTTTCTTGGTATCACATCACTGCCGGGATATACTTTGGCACGCCTCAAACTGGATTACGCACGGCTGAGAATGTTATATAAAAATGAATCTGTTTAAATACCAGTATATTTATTTTTTTAAAAGCTGATATCTCTGTTTAGCCATACTCAAACCTCAAATAAATCATAATATGAAAAGACCTTAAGACTGTTATAATTATCTATCCATGTGGTTTCTACTGATAAGATATGCTTAGGCCACCCTTAAGTGAACTGAGCAGTATATTATGTTTTGTTTTTATTGAACATCCATTTCCCATTATGGAGTCTTTGTAAAACAACCCAACAACATTGTGCATAAGGCTTCCAGGAACCTACTCTAGAAGGAATGCCATTTAATCACAGGACACACTCATCATACTAAGTGATTCCAAATTCAAGATGTGGAATGAAATCAAAATAGACAGTGAAAATCCACTTGAATAAGAGAAGGCTGTGCAGATTCTACCCAAGCCTGTCTATCAAGTTGTGAACCAGCAGCCATTCTGGCTTTTCTTGTTCATAAAGTTAAACTATGCTTTTTGAGTTTCATTTTGGGAAAGCTAGTCCAACAAAATACCATTTGAAAGATATTATTGTATTTTCACCCCTATATGATGTGCCCATTGTAACAGAATGTGCGCTAATGATGATAAATTGAAGAGGGTCTAATATAAATGGACCCCCCACACACTGCTGTACACTTCAATATGCACTTTGCAAATACCAAAAACATCTCACCATATATTGAAGTGCTTCCAAGACCTATAAACTTACTGAATATCACTTTTTTTTCCACACATTTTCCGAATTGTTTTAATTAATAAGACACTATAAAGCAACATAATCTTGCAACAGCAGATGACTATTTCGCTAAGAAGGTTTACAATATTTTTCCCCATTATGCTTGTTATTTTTGTTCTCAAACTCAGATTCATTTATTTGTTTTTTTAGGTAACACTTTAGTATGGGATTTAAGGGTTTGCTATGATGCACTTGTTGATCATTTATTGGTACAAAATGGTGCAGAGCCTTTGTTAAGGGCTTGTTAGATTGTAGTTAATAACCAATGCATACACTATGCACCAATCAGTCACAACATTAAAACCACCTGACAGATAATGTGCAGGACCCCCTTGTGCCATCCAGAGAACTCTGACCTGATGAGATATGGATTCCACAAGATCTCTGAAGGTGTCCTGTGCTATCTGACACCAAGACATTCAGCACAGATACTCTAAGTCCTGTAAGGTGTGAGGCAGGGCCTCCGTGGATCAAAATTTGTTTTTCCAGCATATCCCACAGATGCTTGATCGCATTGAGATGTGGGGAATTTGGAAGGCACGTCAGCACCTTGAACTCTTGGTCATGTTCCCCAAACCATTCCTTAAGCATTCTTTCAGTGTGGCAGGGTGCATTATCCTGTTGAAAAGAGGCCACTGACATCAGGGAATGTTGTTGCAATGAAGGGTTGTACGTGGTCTGCAACAGTCCTTACATAGCTTGTACGTGTCAAAGTAACATCCACATGAATTCCAAGACCCAAGGTTTCTCAGCAGAACATTGCTCAGAGCATCACACTGCCTCTGCTAGGTTTTGCATTTTTCTCGTGGTACATCCTGCTACCATCTCTTTCCCAGATAAATGACATACACACAACTGGCCATCCACATGATATAAAAGAAAACGTGATTCACCATTCCAGACCACATTCTTCCATTGCTCCATGGTCCAGTTTTGACACTCAGTGCCCAATGTAGGCACTTTTGGTGGTGGACAGGGGTCAGCATGGGCACACTGATTGGCCTGTGGCTATACAGCCCCATATGCAGCAAACTGTGATGCACTGTGTGTTCTCTTCTGTGGGAAAAGAACAGACTGAATAGCTTTCATACTTTGTGTACATCAAAGACCCTTGAGTGCTCATGACCCTGTCGCCAAGTTCACTAGGTGTCCATCTATGGACCCCTTTTGGTAAGTACTAACCACTGCATACTGAGAACACCACATAAGACCTGCCATTGTGGAAATGTTCTAACCCATTCATCCAGTCGTCACAATTTGGTGCTTGACAAAGTTGCTCAGATCTTTTTGATTGCCAATTTTTCTACTTCCAACATGTCATCTTCAAGAACTGACTGTTCACTTGCTGCCTAATATATCCTGCCATTTGACAGGTTCAACTGTAACGACATAATGGTTTCAATGTTGTGGCTGATTGCTGTAGATACCCAGATTCTAAAGTGTCATTGGTACTTTCAAATCTTATTAAGACCAGACTTAGGCAGCCTAGCCTAATTTTACCTTTATTTAATTCTGTTTCAGAAGCAAATGATTGACCTATAAAAGCAGATGAAATTCCCAAAATCCTGACATGACAACCCCAAGGCCTGATTTTGTCCTGCTGTCTGAATCAAGAAGTCAGGAGGCCATGTTGGAATCCACGGTTATCTGTGAAGACAGATTTGAAGAGCCTATGAAGCAGAAAAGAGTGAAGTATGAGGGGCTTGTGGAGCAGATGCACCTGGCATGAGCTAGTAGAGTAGTACTATGGAGGATTTTCAGGTAGGTCTCTCAGTAAAGTCTGTTCTATTTATTCAGGACATAATTGTAGCTAATCCAAATATGGGATGCCACATACACAGGATACAGATGTACTCATACATCCCCTCTCTCTCATTCATATAGATGCATACTGTGCAAGTTAATTCCAGGTATGCTTTAAAATGTCCAGAATGCACTTGAGCTTTGACACAGGCTAGTAAAAATGTAGCAATGAAAAAAATGTGCATCCACACATCTATTTATTGGTTTATATAGTACAGGATCTTGAGAAGCTAGTGCTTAATTGCCATTTCTGGCTAAAGTTCTAGAAAGAATTATTTATAATCAATTGGTCAATCACTTTAACTCCAATAATTTGAGATCTACCAATCTGGTTTTAGGCGTTATCATGGTGTTGAAACGGCACTCCTGAAAGTGTTCAACGACATCTCTCTTATTACTAACTCAGGTGACACGGCAGTCCTTCTCCTTCTTGACCTGTCCGCTGCCTTTGACACTATTGACCATGAAATATTGTTGATGCAGCTTGAACATCTTGTTGGGCTTAAAGGGGCAGCTCTTAACTGGTTTAGGTCATATTTAACTGATAGACACTTTTCAGTGACTTCAAATTCCTCTTTTTCGTCTACTGCTCCTCTTAAATATGGTGTTCCTCAGGGATCTATTTTGGGTCCTATTTTATTTTCTATATACCTTCACCCTATTGGAGCGATTTTTAGGAAATTTAACATTTCTTTTCACTGCTATGCTGATGATACTCAAGTTTATATTCTTGTCTGCAACTCTGCAATAAATCAACTCCACAACTCTCTGTCTGAACTAAGATCCTGGATGGCTAATAATTTTCTTGATCTAAATCAAAATAAAAAAGAGGTGCTTATAGTGGGTCCATCAGTTAAAGCCAACATTGGTCTTGGACTTCTCAGCTCTTTCTCTGTCTTTTACAAACCTCAAGTCCGCAATCTTGGTGTTATCTTTGATAGTAACCTCTCTTTTGAGAAACAAGTAAATTCTGTAGTCAAGAGTTGCTTTTTCCAGCTTCGACTATTAGGTAAGATCAAGTCTTTTTTATCTTCTAGGGATCTTGAGAAAGCTACTCATGCTCGATTACTGCAACTCACTGTATTCTGGGATTAACAAATCTCTGATACACAGGTTACAGTTGGTCCAGAATGCTGCCGCTCTATTTCTGGTTGGGGCAAGAAAGTATGACTCTGTTTCTCCTATTTTAGCTTCTTTACACTGGCTGCCTGTCAGTTTTCGAATTGATTTTAAAATCTTGCTGCTAGTTTTTAAATCTTTACATGGGCTTGCTCATGCCTATTTATCTGAATTGTGTGTTTTACACCAGCCATCCAGAGTGCTTAGATCTTCTTTTCAGTTGTCTCTGGTTGTCCCTCGTACCAAGTGTAAAACTATGGGGGACAGGGCTTTTGCAGCTGCTGCTCCTCGTCTGTGGAACTCTTTTCCTCGTTACATAAAGGAGTCGTCTACAAATGAACTGTTTAAAACAAGATTAAAGACTCATTTCTATTCACTTGCATTCCGTGACATTCAGTAATACTGATGGTTTCCTCATTGTGATTATATAACATTACTTCTATTTATTATGTACTAGCAAAATACCCGCGCTTCGCAGCGGAGAAGTAGTGTGTTAAAGAAGCAATGAAAAAGAAAAGGAAACATTTTGAAAATAACGTAATATGATTGTCAATGTAATCGTTTTGTCACTGTTGTGAGTGATGAGTGTTGCTGTCATATATATATATACACACACATATAAACATATATATATACATATCAATACATATACACATATATATACACACACATATATATACACACAAATACATATATATATACATACACACACATATATATAAACATATTGTGAACTTGAACCCAGACACAGGCAGACAAACATCGTTGGTTCCACCACACACTTGTTTATTTACAATATTTACACAAATAGTGCTCACGTGCACAAACCCCAGTGCCTCTTGCACTGATTCCCCCAACTGTCCAGGCCTCACAAGTCCAATGCCTTTCTCCTGGCCGCCTCCCGTCCTCTCTCTCAGCTCCGTCCTCTTCCACCCGACTCTTGCTTCTGACTGGAGGGAGGCGGCCCCTTAAATGGGAACCTGGATTGGCTCCAGCTGCTTCCCGGCAATCAGTCCTAGCCACACCCCAGCCATCCGGGTGTCCCCTGTCGTCTTCTCCCCAGCATTTCCTGGTGTGGTGGAAGTGCTGGGCTCCAGGGTTCCTTAGGCACCTGGGCGCCACGGGCCCCTACAGGGTTGGGCTTCCAAGCGCTCTACCCGTGGCCCCCAACATAACCAGGACGGACGCCCCCTCGCGGTCTAGAGGAGGCACAAGCCCTCCTCTGGTCCTCCTGGGCGTCCCGGCTGGGGACCACAATATATATACATACATATCTACATATATACATACACACACACACACACACACACATATATATATATATATATATATATATATATATATATATATATATATATATATATATAATACAGTCTTTGGGGTGCGAGCAACTGTTGCTGGGGGTGCCAGAATCCATGAAGGAAGAAAAATGAAAAACATTATTTGTACATAATCTTAATTTATTTATCCATTCCTAAATAATTAAATGGGCAGGCTATTTTGTATCAGTGCAATACGCTGTTTGTTAAAACGGATGACTCCCGCTCTTATGTGCAAGTCTGCGTGGATATTATGAACTATCATATCTGTTCAAGTTCTATTTAAATTTTAAATAGAAGGAATTTTTATTTAGTTGACAGAATATTATTCCGGAATAAATCAACTCAAACCTTAAATAACTATATAACTATAATAACGGGCGGCACGGTGGCGCAGTGGTAGCGCTGCTGCCTCGCAGTTAGGAGATCCGGGTTCGCTTCCCGGGTTCGCTTCCCGGGTCCTCCCTGCGTGGAGTTTGCATGTTCTCCCGTGTCTGCGTGGGTTTCCTCCGGGCGCTCCGGTTTCCTCCCACAATCCAACGACATGCAGGTTAGGTGGATTGGCGATTCTAAATTGGCCCTAGTGTGTGCTTGGTGTGTGGGTGTGTTTGTGTGTGTCCTGCGGTGGGTTGGCACCCTGCCCAGGATTGGTTCCTGCCTTGTGCCCTGTGTTGGCTGGGATTGGCTCCGGCAGACCCCCGTGACCCTGTGTTTGGATTCAACGGGTTGGAAAATGGATGGATGGATAACTATAATATTTTGCTCTCCATAAAAATATATCCTGTCTAAATTATACAAGTTAGAAATAAATTAAACGTTAAAAGAACAAACATTCAAATTTATTTACTCTTATGTAATTTTATATAAAAAATAAACTTAAATTTTAAATATTCCAAAAGATTTTGCTCTCCATAAAAATATATCCTGTCAAAATTATACAAATTCAAATATGAACATGCTGCATAACAAAACCTGGAAATATAAATAAAATTTGTTCTTTTCAGCAATAACAAATCAAATCATTCAGTTGTCTTTGCTCATATGTCATTTTATGAGAACTGGGCGCCTGGCATCTTTTTTTGGCAACAAGTTCGTTTCTGTTTGGTGTGAGGTTCTGTGTTGTGGAGATTCTCAGGATGGATTGCAGGTGCTCATCAGTGAGGCGACTCCTGTGTGCTGTTTTGTTAGTCTTCATCACTGAGAAGAGCTTCTCACACAGATATGTGCTACCAAACATGCACAAGGTTCGAGCCGCATGTAGGCGGAGCTGGAGCATTTCTGGGAATGGAGTGAATAAACTGTGCGGGCCCTGCAGTATCGTACTTTGCCTTCAGTGTGCCATTACACTGCAGCTCAATCACCTCCATCTGAATCTGCACAGGCGCAGTTTCCACATCGATGGCAAATGGGTTGCGAAACAACTCAAAATTCTTTTTTTGTTCTTCAAAGCCACCAAAGCGCCGTGCGAACTCAGTGCGCAGTGCGCTCAGTTTATCAGCAAAGTGCGTATTTGGGAACACCGTAGTGCAGACTTGGTTCAACATTACTTGGCAACAGGGAAAGTGGGGCAAGTTGCACTGGTGCATTTGTGTCTCACATAAAAGTAGCTTCACTTGAAATCACTTTGTGATTTTGCACGGGTAAAAATGTCTGCTGAAGTGTCAGATTCTTCTTTAACTCTTCTGCTTTCTGTATCTTGTGCATTGTATTCAGGTCTTTCAGGTTATCTTGATGTTTTGTCTCATAGTGCCGTCTTAGATTAAATTCTGTAATTACAGCCACATTAGCTCCACAAATGAGACACACGGGTTTACTGGCAATGTCAGTAAACATATACTCAGCCTCCCATCGGTTTTTAAAGGCTCTATGTTCAGAATCACCTTTTCTCTTTGGCATCGTGTGGGCTAGCTTCGCAATAACTTCCAGCATCATAAGCTAGACTTGATTAACGCGGTAAGTGTTCGGCAAGGCAGCTGAAGCGCTGCATTATGGGATCTGTAGTTTATTGTGTTACCAGCACTTCATATCCCCAGGCCATTAATAACAATAATATACTGCTCACAAAAATTAAAGGAACACTTTTTTTATTGGGCCTGGCATGAAATCAATTAAACCTGTCTGATAATTTTCTGGTTGGTTAAGCAGCTGAGGTCATTGTTAATCACTTTCAGCTGTATTGGTGTTCATGGACTTAACGACAGGTGCACTAAAGTGGCAACAATTAGAAAACCCTCAAAACAGGACTGGTTTTACATGTGGAGGTCATTTCAAGTTTCTCCCTCTTGATCTTTTTTGGCTGGTTTTCCACTCGTGCTAGTTTTGGCTTGAGTAATTATCTCTACTGGCAGTATGAGGCGATTCCTTAACCTTAAGGTTGTCCAACTTCTCCAGGATGGCACATCCACACGTGCTGCAGCAAGAAGGTTTAATGTGTCTCCCAGCACAATCTCCAGAACATGGAGGAGATTTCAGGAGACTGGCTGTTATTCTTGGAGAGCTGGACAGGGCCGTAGAAGGTCCTCAACCCATCAGCAGGACCGATACCTGCTCCTTTGTGCAAGGCGGAACAGGCTGAGCACTGCTCGTGCCCTACAGAATGACCTCCAGAGGGCCACTGGTGTGAATGTCTCTACCCAAACAATCAGGAACAGACTTCATGAAGATGGCCTGAGGGCCCGACGTCCTGTAGTGGGCCCTGTGCTCACTGCCCAGCACCGTGGAGCTCGACTGGCATTTGCTCAAGAACACCAGAATTGGCAAGTCCGCCACTGGCCCTGTACTTTTACAGACGACAGCAGGTTCACCCTGAGCAGCTGTGATAGACGTGAAAGAGTCTGGAGAAGACAAGGAGAACAATATGCTGCCTGCAACGTCGTTCAACATGACAGGTTTGGTGGTGGGTCAGTGATGGTCTGGGGAGGCATATCCATGGAGGGACGCACAGACATCTACTGCGTAGGAAATGGTGCTCTGACTGCCATAAGGTATCGAGATGAAATCCTTGAACCCATTGTCAGACCCTACGCTGGTGCAGTAGGTCCTGGTTTCCTCCTAATGCATGACAATGCCCGGCCTCATGTGGCAAGAGTATGCAGGCAGTACCTGGAGGATGAAGGAATTGAAACAATTGAATGGCCTTCACGATCCCCTGACTTAAACCCAATAGAACATCTGTGGGACATTATGTTTGGTCCATTAGGCGCCAGGTTGCTCCTCAGACTGTACAACAGCTCAGGGATGCCCTCATACAGATCTGGGAGGAAATGCCACAAGACACCATCCGTCGTCTCATTAGGAGCATGCCCCGACGTCAAGCATGCATACAAGCTCGTGGGGCCACACAAGATACTGAAAAGCATTTTGAGTAGCAGAAATTAAGTTTTTGAAAAAATGGACTAGCCTGCCACATCTTCATTTCACTCTGATTTTAGGGTGTCTACACAATTGAGCCCTCTGTAGGCAGAAAACTTTTATTTCCATTAAAAGACTTGGCATCCTTTTGTTCCTAAGACATTGCCCTGTCGTTATTTGTATAGATATCCAACTTCATATTGAGATCTGATGTATCTAATGTGTTTCTTTAAAGTGTTTCCTTTAATTTTTGTGAGCAGTGTATATAAAATGATCTCACGGGCCGGATATAATTACACGCCGGGCCGGATGTGGCCTGCGGGCCTTGAGTTTGACACATATGGACTAAATAGAACTTGAAAAGATATATTTTTTCAAATGTGATCGCGCAATTCAGATCGAGTTGACGCGCACTACAGTACATCGAGCCCGCGTGCTATTGTGGTTTTGCCTGCGTGCCTCAATAAGTTACCCTCCCCTCGCTCTTACTTTTTTACCGTTCATCTAATGAGTACACTGAGTATGGCTTTACCAAAACAATCATTGATTGCGAATAAAGTATCCATTATTCATAAAGCTTCAATTGGTGATCTGTCTTTCTGCGTTAACCGCATATTTTTTCATATGTCTCAAACCAAGGGGATGCGAGGCTAAAACGAATTGGGAAGCGCGCGTGCATACTCAGTGCATCCCCTCTCGGGAATAGAACCTCGGACGCCGGCGCTAGAGACGCTGAAACGCTATGGCAGGAGAGCCAGGAGGGCCCCACTGCTGACACAGAAACATAAAAAAGACTGGAGTTTGCCAAAATGTACTTGAGGAAGCCAAAATCCTTCTGGTCAAACGTCTTGTGGACAGATGAGACCAAGGTAGAGGTTTTTTGGTAAAGTTCAACATTCTACTCTTTACAGAAAACAGAATGAGGCCTACAAAGAAAAGAACACAGTACCTACAGTCAAACATGGTGGAGGTTCTAAGATGTTTTGGAGATGTTTTGCTGCCTGTGGCACTGGATGCCTTGACTGTGTGAAAGGCATCATGAAATCTGAAGACTACCAAAAGATATTGGGACGCAATGTAGGGCCCAGTGTCAGAAAGCTGGGTCTGCGTCAGACGTCATGGGTGTTCCAGCAGGACAATGACCCCAAATATGCCTCTAAAAGCACCCAGAAATGGTTGAAGACAAAGCGCTGGAGAGTTCTGAAGTGGCCAGCAATGAGTCCGGATCTAAATTCAATTGGACACTTATGGAGAAGGCGCCCATCAAATCTGAGAGATCTTGAACAGTTTGCAAAAGAAGAGTGGTCGGAAATTCCAGCTGAGAGGTGTAACAAGCTTGTTGATGGTTATAGGAAGCGCTTGATTTCAGTTATTTTTTCCAAAGGGCGTGCAACCAAATATTAAGTTGAGGGTGCCAATAATTTTGTCTAGCCCGGTTTGAGTTTTGTGTGAAATGATGTCCGATTTGGCTTTTATTCTCTGTTTTTTTGTGGTGTTCCAATGCACATAAAGAAAATAAGCATGGGTATACCAAAACATTTATAATTGCAACAATTTTCTGGAAATGGTGCATTTTCTGGGAAAATTCCATGGGTGCCGATAATTTCGGCCATGACTGTGTAACATTCCCCCCCAACAGCAAGGAAATACAAGTATGTAACTGAACAGCCAAACATGAAATGTAGTAACAACGTCCTGCTGGTGTGTAGGGCGAGAACACACTTGAGTGGGTTATGGTGATGGTTCTTTGGACTGAAAAACAAACTCAACTTCATTTTGTGGTGTGTCAGACTGGAAAACAGGGTCATCCAGCTATGTCTTTGCAATGGCAAAGGAATGTGGATTGCAGAAAGAGGTGATTTTGTTATTGCGATGAGGCTTTCGAACTCATATTCAATCCAAGACAGCTATGCTGACCTCCTTGACCCATCTTGATTGATCAAACCTTTGTTTCATTCTTTCTTGCTGTCTGGTGATAAACTGCTGTTCATGAGGTATTGAAGGCTGGGCACTGGGCATACTCTGACCAAAAAAGGGATGAAGTCTGTTTAGAGGCAGGGTGAGCTCATGGCCTAGCATGAGGAATGTCGGCAGATTCCAGTTATGGTATTCTGGAATCATCTGTAGTGCAAGAGAGTATTAAGCGGAGCCTTATCAAAAGAGCACCTTGTGTCTGGTTGACACATTCCACTCCTTCATTATTCTGTGGATGGTGATATGCAGTACGAATGTGCTGAAGGCCTTTTGATTCCAGAAATGATGTAAATTGGTTACCAGTCAACTGAGGCCCATTATCTGTGGTAATGGTCTTAGGGAGCCCCCAGTGAGAAAAGTTTGATTCCAGAATGTTATTGATAACACAGGATGTGACTGTGCTAATCGTGGTAACCTCCAGCCATTTTGAGTGTAAGTCATACACAACAACGAAATTGCATTGGTGGTGACAAACACCATGAATTTCTCCAGAGATGCCCATCTGTATATGTTTGGGTGGGCCAGGCAATATGTTGCAATGGAGGAGGAGCCTGGCGACCCATTTTGCCACTTACCAGACATGCCAGTCAATCTTTAACCAGAATCTCAATGTCCTTGTCTATGCCAGGCCTCCATACCAAGTCAGAGTATCTCTGTTTTAGTTTCACTATACCTAGACACGTGCCTGAAGAGCATTTGGCACCATAGTACAAAACCATTGTGCCACACAAGAACCAATCGCGCAGAAGAACTCTTCTTTCACTGTAGCAAAGGGTAACAGTTCTTCAGGAACTGTGCAAAGCCAACCATTTCTGAAAAAGTGGCATACCTGGGTTAGTACTAGGTCTTGTTCAGAGACCTCCTTAAGTTTCCGGAGAGATATGGTGGTTTGAAGGGACATGTACAGCATCTGGACAATATCGTGTTCTATTTGGTTAAAGTCAGGAGACAGAGCTGAAGACAGAACTGAGCGAGACAGAAGGTCTGTAATAACATTTTCATGCCCTGCAGTGAACTGGAGAGTAGAGTGGTACTGGTGAAGGCAGTCAGACCAATGATGTAACCTCAATCGGTGGTGTCCTGAGAAGGATGCCGACAGCAGGGTAGTGAGAGCCTGATGGTCTGTTCTTAGTGTGAAGTGTTGACCATACAGATAAAGATGCCATCTCTCACATGCCTAGACAAATACTAGTACCTCACGTTCATCCATTGAGTATTTCTGCTCAGTGTCAGTGAGGACTTGAGAGGCAAAACCTATGGGCTTCTCCACTTGACCCTGTCTTTGTGACACCAACGGCCCCAGTGCTGTAGCCGATGCATTAAAATGGGGCTGAAGATGTCAAAGTGGGCTAGAATTGGAGGGGAGGTAAGTTTTGATTTCAACAATATCGTCTAAGTAAATGTACACTCCAGGAATGGCAGCAAGCACTGAGTCCATTACTTTTTTAAAGCAGTTTGGTGCTGAACATAACCCAAATTTGAAACATGCCATCATGTGTCAAAAAAGCTCTGAGATCTTTACTGCTGGGGAAGAGGGGTACTTGCAAATAGTCCTGTCAAAAATCCAATTTAGAAAACAAGATGGAACCATAAAACTGTGCCATGAGTTCTTCTGAAGTGAGAAGCAGATATTTGTCTGGAACTATAACTTTATTTACTACACAAAAATCTACACATGTGCTAAGCCACCAGACTTCTTCTTAGCTACTACTAGGCTGGAGACCCATGGGGAGGCATTGACTGGCTCAGTGATGCCAGCTGCTAGTAGCTGCTGCAGCTTGGTGGACACCCGGTCTCTGAAGGCCAGTGGGATGCATTGAAGTGGCTGTGTAACTGGGGTGACAGTGGGATTGTGTAAATGCTTGTGAGTGAAGGAGGTGAGGTAACCCAGACCTTTAAAGAGTCCCGGCCATTTTGGTTGTTGTGGTATTATAACCTGCAAGATTTGCTTGCCACTTTTATCCAAGACATAAAATCCCAGGGCCAGAAACAGGTCTAGCCCCATCAGATTTACCCCTTTTTTACAACATAAAAGCAAACATTCGGCAGAACATGTTTGCCATACAAAACAGTGACATGAACTGGGAGTCACCATAACCATTGGCAGTAGTGGTAGGTGGAGACAGGGTCATGGAACTAAAAAAATTTTTATACTGTATGTGTGTATATTTAAGAGAGACATAATAGCACCAGTGTCCAACAGGAGGTGGAATGTTCACACCATTTAAACTGACCATGCATGACTTGAAAGCTGCTGGTCCTGAAATCACATTATGAATTATTACTGCAGTCTGTCCCTGCACACTGATGGGAGAAGAACAACATATCTTAGCAAAATGGTTCCATTTAGCACAGCTGCGACAGGTCTGACAGCGTACTGGGCAACTTTGAGCTCTGGTCATGTGCGATCATGACCCATAGTTTCCACAATGTTGCAAAGTTTGTTCTGAACGCCTGCATTGCACAAGCTGTACCATCTGTTCTCTGACTGTTGTGCTGACTTCAGTACGAGAGTACTTTGCATAATTGGTGGTGGGAGCAGAGCGTTTCGAAACCTCTGCCACACAAACAGCCACAGATTCCACACTGAATGCAATTGTGACTGCATTTTGGTAATGTTAAATCATCCATTTCAAGTAAAAGCCTTTCACAAACTTTATCGTGGCTAGTGCATTTGATTAGCTGGTTCCAGATTATCTCATCCTGTAATGCTCCGAACTTGCATGAGCTAGCCAGTCCCCTTAAGTCTGAGATATAATGGTGCACAGTCTCACCAGGAAGCTGACAGAACTTTCTGAAAATAAATCTCCATAATAGAGCACTTTGTGGGGCAGAGAAGTGGCATTCAAAAGTTCAACTGCAGCATCATGTCAGCCAGTCCCAAAGTTCCAAGCACTCTCTTCCCTTCCACTCCCAGGCAGTGAACGAGGAGGGTCCTTTTGCGTGAGATAGACCTCAAAGGACTGTAACCAACAAGGGCACAGGATCAGAGGATCACCCAATAAAGCTAGAAAGGGAGTTGGTGGTAAAAGAGAAAACTCAGCCATCCTCATTGCCAAATATGTCTGAAAGAGAGAAATGCTGACAGCCTGTCAGTGCAACACCAAAACTCCCTTTTTGACACACTGCACTTATATAACACAGAGCACGATTAGAGTCAGTGTTTTTGATAGTCTACGTTTTCACCCTTTCACACTGCAGTGCCAAATATAATACATACCCTGGAGAACACTTTATAGAATCTTATTTTTGGGTATTAAAAACACTGGGGTACTGTGGATGAAAGGGAAAAAGGAACTGCTGTTTTCATTTTTAAACAAAATGTAGTGTGGATGTAACCTAAGTGGCTTTAAAGATATTATTGCTATTATTTTAAGGATCTGGAGTCAGGACCATAGCAAAAAAGGGCTTAAGCTTCCTGAAGGCTCCTCAAGCCAGGCCAACCCTTTTCTGCCTGCCTTGAACAGGCCTCACCCCAAGTAGCTGAACCCCCGACTCTGCTGGCCTGCTTCTGCCTATGCAGGTCTTAAAGGAGTTTTTTTCTTCAGAACTAGTTTAAAATCTTAAGTAGTTTTTCATGGGAAATTGTTAAAAAACTGTTTTAAAGAGATCATACAGAAAATAATCTTTATAAATTAATATATTTACTAAGAAGAATGATCAAAAGAATAAGAATGACTCACCTGAAAGGCAATCCCAAGTGAACAAGCCCCAGTTTGCAATCCAAAAAATAATTCATGAAACTGAGCAGAAAATTCAACTAAACCAGTAAATCCAATATGAAAACCAAATACTCAGTTAGACTCCACTAAATTTCAATGTGCCACTGTCGTGGAGAAAAGTTCTTTCTCTTTAAAGAAGGTAGTCTCAGGGCTAAGATGGAAATGCAGAAAAAATCTTTCATATCACAGCATGTAACAAAGAGACTTGACCACAGCGAAAGTCTTTAACTAGGATGTGCATCAGTTTATATTAAATTTCTTATCATCTGTGCAAACTACTCTCCTCCTTCTAGATCTTCCCACCATTACTTAATGTCTATCACTTGATCGAAACTAGCCATCATTACTTCATACCATGTGCAGGTGTCCAAAACATATTCATTGATCAAGTACACAATTCGAAACAAGTCGAAACCAGGAAGACCCACATATAACCCAGCCACAGGGGATGCACAAACCAGTATGTTTCTTCGTGCCGGTCCCAAACCCAGATAAATGGGGAGGATTACGTCAGGAAGGGCATCCAGTGTAAAATTTTGCCAGATCAATATGCGGACAATGATACAAATCTCCATCAGCTGATGCCTGAGTTAACAACAGCTGCCAACAGGGTGTTGGCGGAAATTGGGCTACTGTTGGCCTATGAAGGAAAAGAAGAGGTGGGAGACGTGTTCAGAGGCAGGAGGAGAGGAGGAAGGTAAAGAGAGTGGAACTGAGGGTAGGAATGTTGGCAGTGTGACTGGTAAGGGGAGAGAGTTATCCAATATGATGAAGAGAAGGAAGGTTGATATATTGTGCGTGCAAGAGACTAAATGGAGGGGGAGTAAGGCCAGGTGGATTGGAGGTGGATTCAAATTGTTCTTTCATGGTGTGGATGGGAGGAAAAATGGGATAGGGATTATTCTAAAGGAGCAGTATGTCAAGAATGTTTTGGAAGTGAAAAGAGTGTCGGACAGAGTAATGATTATGAAGCTGGAAACAGATGGTGTAATGATGAATGCTGTCACAATGTGTTCAATGGATGAGAAAGAAGATTTAGATGAGTCTTCTTTAGAAGAGTTAGATGAGGTAATAGACAGTGTACCCAAAGGACAGAAAGTGGTGATTGGAGCGGATTTCAATGGACATGTTGGTGAAGGGAACAGAGGAGATGAGGAGGTGATTGGTAGGTTTGGTGTCAAGGAGAGGAATGAAGATGGTCAGAGGATAGTGGATTTTGCAAAAAGGATGGACATGGCTGTGGTGAATACGTATTTTAAGAAGAGGGTGGAATATAGGGTGACGTACAAGAGTGGAGGAAGATGCACACAGGTAGATTATATCCTATGCAGAAGAGTCAATCTGAAGGAGATTAAAGACTACAAAGTGGTGGCAGGGGAATGTGTAGTTAGGCAGCATAGGATGGTGGTCTGTAGGATGATGTTGTATATTGAGAAAATGATGTTAACAATCGAGCTGCCAGGCAAGAGGAAAAGAGGAAGGCTTAAGAGGAGGTTTATGGATGTGGTGAGAGAGGACATGCAGGTGTAGTGTGTAACAGAGCAAGATGCAGAAGACAGGATGATATGGAAGAAGATGATCCGCTTTGACAACCCCTAACAGGAGCAGCCGAAAGAAGAAGAAGAAGAAGGAAGACCCACACATGAGATACCGAGCCATACAAATGAAACTTAACTTACTTGATGTACAAGCATCTGTCAAAGTTGGAATTTTAAGTTACAGCATTTAAACAATGGCCTGCTTGGTTTTATCATAGTACATACTGTTCTTTACTTTTCATTACATTATTCTAGTGTTTAAGCAAGCAAATAAAAAGCAGCGCAGACCGCTCTCATCACTATTATCTTGACTAGAAAGACACACTTGCCACCTGGCTCAGGAAGTGACCATTACTTAATTTGTTCTCACATTGATTGTGGTTTTCTAGTTATTTAGAAGAATAAAAAGTACAGGCATGAGCCTTTGATGTTTAACTCTTACATGACCTAAATCTAGCTATTATAATATTAATTTGATTGAGATTTCATTGACAAATAGATTTACATTTTTTGTACCACTCCTGTGCTTCCTTTGCTCTTACCTAAATAGTCAGAGGGTGGGCTCAAGATTGGTGACATCAGAGTGGCCCCACCTCTTGGGGTTCCACCCACAAAACGGACAGGACATAGGAGAACAAAATATTACACGTAGAGACATAATAATACAACTATACTGCCTGAAAGCTGGAAGAAGTAATCAAAACCAGAAACAAAACGAGAGAAGGTGAAATTTTTAGCACCTAATCCTAATTCCTAATTAGAAATCAAAGTGAGAGGAAAAATGAAAGTTTAGAAACCAGAAATTCAAGAGAAAAATTCTCATTACATCATCTGAGTTCAAGTACAAATAAATTGTTGCACTAGTATCGTACAATAAGTGTTCACATTGATGACGTAAGATGTGGTGACTCCAAAACCATGTTCCTTAGCAAAGTGAAGCAGCGTCCTAGTAATAGGAATGTGGTGCCTACATGCCAAAACAAAATGAAGATGCAGCACAGTGAAATAAATAATCACTGATGATTAGGAGACATTGTATTACAACAGTAAGTGTACAGAAGTGTTTGAAACATTAAGACATCCCTATTCTCATGTATACTTTTGCTTAGAAAAATGTATTCTAGGAGAGATACATTTTTAATGTGAAAAAGAATATTATTGAACTAAAATAAATAATTTCAATAAATAAATGTAAAACACTTTAGAATAAACCAGGAAGACATGAAAAAGGAGCATAAACAGAGGCCTGGGAATACACCCTGGCTGACACATAACTATGATCATGTTTTTTGTTTATTTTTTATAGATATTTTCAGTTCTGTTTTTTTTATTATAAGATAACATTGGTAACAATTACTTGTGCTACGTATGTGGTACTTTAATTATTGAAATATTTTCACATCTTTTGGGACACCATATTGTTCACATTGTGGCCATCACTGTTACGTTCAGATGTTCAGAAGTGAACAGTATATGATGTTAATCCTGAGAAAGTGTAAAGGTCAGCACTGTGTGCTTTCTGCTTATCCAAGAGGTTGGGAGCATGCACTGATACAACACATTGCCACACCCACCACACAACGAGCCTCCTCAGGATCCCAAATTAGAACCCAAGTGCAGCCGTGGAACACTTCAGCGCCACACTAGTTTGAGTGGAATGGAACAGTGTGAAGATTTGTTACAGTGGATGGAGTGCCAATCCTACCACCAACCCCAAGTTTTCCCTGAAAGTTGAAGGATCTGTTTGCATTGCCAGATGCAGGTTAATATCTTACCCAGGATAGAGCAATTGCAGGTTAAGGGCCTTGGTCAAGTAGCCAACATAGTGGAATGACTTCTGGCGTTTATGGGATTCAAACTGGCAATCTTCTGATTGCCACAGAGACATCTTTAGCCTCAGAGCCACACCACAATCCCATCCGAGATTGCAGCTAACAACAAACAGAATCTCTTTGTTGATGTGCGCTTTACTGTAAATGTTCTGATACAGGATTCTTTGCTTTGATTTATGACTTAGATTTCTTTTTAGCATTTTCATGTGTGTCAAAATTAGAAGAGAATTTTTGTATTATGACTTTTTGCTTGGTATAATACTATGTCTAACTGTGTACTAACTTGATATTCTGCATCTGTTTGATGACACTACCTTATATGGCAAGCTTGGTATCTGGCATCACAAACTTCCTGTTCTTGCACTGATGGTGATGGGAGGGCTGTTGTATTCTCTGGGAATGGCATCATACCAGGTTCTTTTAAATATTTGAAAATTGAGAGAAAGCTTGGCACAGGTAAAAGTGCTTTTGAAATTGACAACCAATTAAAGGCTGCCCACAGCTACCTGCTATCATGGCTGCAGTTGTACTTGTTCACTGGCTAATCCCAATTCTGTAGCTGCTGGCACAATCAATCATATTTCAGTCTGGACATGGAAAAGTGATAAATGTTGGTATAAATCATGATTTGTGCAAAGTAATTAAAATATTAATTTGAAGTTAATTGTACTGTATTTTAAGTAGGGCTATGTTATAATGAAATTTTATTTTGTTATTACTGTAGCAGAGTGGTACAAAATGATACAACAGTACAGAAGAAAAAGAAGTTATTAGTGTTCTAAATTTCGTGTACAGAATATTTTGGTTTAGAGTAGTGGAAAAAATTCAGATGGTAAGCCCTGGTATGTAAACACATTAGTGATGAACGAGGCCCATTGTGAGAAGGTCATGGTTTATTTCTGGATTTCTTAAGGTGCGTCTTTTGTGAGATTTTTGTTGGTTTTAAATTGCATAATAAACTGAATTTCAATCCAAACTAAAGATGTATCACTTATCCATCTCTTTCTAAAGCCAAAATGTCAAACTGAATTAGTAAAAGTATTTATTTTATCTATCATATTTTATTTTAATATGCTGCTATATCTCAGTACTGTCTGCATTTATTATGTATTTTTAAATGTTGCTAATTGTGATAGCACTCACAATAAATTATTAAATGTAAAAACTGGTTGATGCATTTTAAGAATATATTATACAGTATCTTGTCAGCACAGAACAGCGGTGAAAAAGGAATTCAGATACCACAGAGGTCAGAGACTTGGTTAGAAATACACGTGGACACTGGCTACAGTAAAGAAGATTAAAGCCAGGCTGCAGACATACTGTAATATTTTTAGAAATTACGTATCAGTTTTGTAATCATAAACCAACATCAGGTTGTTCTTGAGCAGTGACATTATAGACATTGCCATAAATAAAGCCTCCTATCAGTACAATCAAACCTGCCTTTTTCACAGAAGCCGGTTAGAGACTGTTTGAATCTTATCAGTCAAATGTTATCATTAAGAAAATGATTGCTTTTTCTGCAGGCTTCATGAATGTCTGATCAAACAGATAAAAATAAACTAACTAAAAGGAAGCCAATAGAGAAAAGAAATCTCAACTAGTATGTATGTAAACTACTTCCAAAAATCAAATACCAGGAATACTGTCGTTCAAAAATGGAACAAACTAAATCGACAGATGCAGCGGATCTGAATTATGCACTCGTCATCATTTATTATATGTCCAAATATTAGAAATATTGTCAATAAAAAGATCTTAAAATAAGAGCCGAAAAACAATGCCCACTGAATAAGATTTTATAGATAAAGAAGGCCTCTGTACACTTTTCTGTTCTTCCACATATTTTCTTCACTCAATTACTTCAGTCATTCATTTTCCGATTCTTATCTTGGTACATTGTTATGAATTTGTTACCGCATGCAAGAATACATTGGAAATGAGAAAGGGTCAGAAAACACTCTGGACTATAACATCATCATAGTTTGGCATATTGCACTCTACCAGGACTAGAAATAGCAGATATTGAGAAATTAAGGTAGATAAGGAGAAGAAACAATTTGTTGAAATTTATAAGGAAACAGGGGCAGAAGCCCAAAAAGACAAAAAAGTAACTGATCTCCATAAGTCCAAAATGCAACCCAAAAATCATGAATTTCACCTACAAAACCCCTTACAGGGCTGGCTGCACGTAGATGTTTTAAGGAATCCAGGGACTCGGTTGCATAAATAGTGTAATATTGTGTTATATTGCTTTGGCACGCTGGCATCAAACAACACAGTCTTCTATCTTTATGGGAGTGAATGCTAATGTAAACAAACCACAAAATGGTGACTCCATGTTCAAATAGCAATAATGAAATGGCATCACAAAAGAACAACAACAACCTCAAAAATATCAAAACAATATAAATAATATAATGCCAGAGCAAGAATACCAATCAAAATAATAAGAAAAATGTTCCCGATCCTCTAAAATTATAACAATGTATGGTTGCATCAGAATTGTGCATGAACATATAAGGGAAGGCGCAATGGATCTAAAAAGAGTGACTAAGCACATTGTAAAACACGCAACAGGAGACAGCACAAAGTTTTGGGGTCCGCCAGCCCCGTATATTGTACAGAAAATAATATTAGATTGTCTTGTTACACAGTCAAAATAAACATTCATAACGCGACGCCGAAGCATGGCGTCGCGGCCATTTTATTGGGGAGGAGCCGGAAGTGGAGGGATGCTGGGAAGGACCGTGAGGATGGCTGGGAAGGGTGACGTCAGGGCAAGATGGCGGAGGAAGGGCGGAAGTGCCGCACTGCGGTCAAAACCCGGCTATGAGGGAGGGAGGTCTTTTTTCCTATGAGGAAGCAGAGGGAGAAAGTTAGTACCCCACCATTCCCTGCCGGCGAACACATTCCCAGGTGCGGTCGAATCAGTCCGCGGTCTCCTACTCGCGTGCGTGACACGATCCCCCCCTTAGCCCAAGACCGTCAGGTCGGGCGGACCTAACCGAGAGGTCGTGAACACGAGAGAGGGCATCGGCATTGGCCTGAAGGGTGCCCCGCCGATAAGCGACAGTGAACTTATATTGTTGCAAGTCCAGAAACCACCTGGTGACCCACGGATTCGTCTCTTTATGTAGGGACATCCACTGAAGTGCAGCGTGATCGGTCACCAGAGCGAATTCGCAGCCCAACAGGTAGTAGCGGAGATGGGTCACTGCCCACTTAATGGCCAAGGCCTCCCTCTCCACTGCCGCGTACCGAGTCTCGCGGTCCATCAGTTTCCGCTTAAGTACATCACGGGTGCTCGACACCGCCGACGCTTGGCTTAACACGGCGCCCAGGCCTGTATCTGAAGCGTCAGTCTGGAGAATAAACGGGAGCCCAAAATCGGGCAACCGTAACACAGGTGCCGACATCAGGGCCTTCTTTAGGTCAGAGAATGCTCGTTCCGCCTTGTCGGTCCACACCACATATAGGGGAGCGCCCTTTTTTGTCAGATTAGTCAAGGGTGCTGCCCTTTCGGAGAAGTGGGGAACAAACCGGCGGTAGTACCCCGCTAGCCCCAAGAAAGCCTGCACCTGCCTCTTGGTACTCGGACGGGGCCATTCTAGGATGTCTTTAACTTTTGAGCACTGCGGTCGCACCTGTCCCCGTCCTACTAGGTAGCCTAAATACTTGGCCTCCTTTAAGCCAAAATAACACTTCCGGGGGTTAATATGGAGGCCGGCTTTAGCTAGTGTTCGGAGGACCGCTGCGACCTGCAGTAGATGCTCCTCCCAGGTGCCGGAATAGATGACCACGTCATCCAGGTAGGCGGCACTATAGGACTGGTGGGGCTTTAGCACTCTATCTACCAGACGCTGGAAAGTCGCTGGGGCCCCGTGCAGCCCAAATGGGAGAACCTTGTACTGCCAGTGCCCGCTAGGGTGCTAAAGGCTGTTTTCTTTAGCGGATGCCGTTAAGGGAATTTGCCAATACCCTTTTGTCATATCAAGAGTAGTCAAGTAACGTGCCGTACGCAGGCGCTCAAGGAGGTCGTCAATACGGGGCATCGGGTAGGCATCGAACTTGGAGACCTGATTCAGACGCCGGAAGTCGTTACAGAACCTCCAGGAGCCGTCCGGCTTGGACACGAGGACGATAGGGCTGGACCAGGGACTATGGCTTTCTTCGATTATGTCCATGTCCAACATTCGTTGCACCTCCAGTTCCACCTCTGCGCGTTTTGCCTCCGGGAGTCTATAAGGTCTCTCCCGGACGATCACCCCGGGGTCCGTGACGATGTCATGGGCAATCAGCGAGGTCCGGCCGGGTGACTCGCTCACTACTTCGGGAATGGCACGGAGGGCTTGGGTCAGTTCCTGCCACTGCCTGGGGTTTAGCTCTTCGCCGAGGTTAAGGGCGGTTGTGCTCGTGAAAAGGGAGAGTGACCTATGGGAGGTAGGAAGCTCCTCCCGGTCTTTCCAAGGTTTTAACAAATTAATGTGATAGATCCTCTCGCTCGGTCGACGATTGGGTTGTTTTACCAAATAGTCGACGAGCCCTTTTCTCTCCTTAACCTCGTAAGGCCCTTGCCAGTGAGCGAGCAACTTGGAGTGGGAGGTAGGAACGAGCAGCTTAACTCGGTCCCCAGGTCGGAACTCCCTGAGGACGGAGTTGCGGTTGTAGCACCGGGCCTGCGCTACCTGCGCTGCCTGCGCACGAGTCACGTGTTCCTTTAGGAGGGGTCCAATTTTAGTGAGTCGATCGCGCAGTTGCGCTACGTACTCTAATATGTTGGAGGAGGGACGGGCCTCAGCCTCCCAGCCCTCTTTTAGTATGTCGAGGATTCCTCGGGGTTGTTGCCCATACAATAATTCAAAGGGGGAGAAGCCTGTAGAGGCCTGAGGTACCTCCCGGTAAGCAAAAAGCACAAGTGGGAGGAGTTGATCCCAGTTCCTACCGTCCGCGCTGACTACCTTGTGGAGCATCTGCTTAAGCGTCTGGTTAAATCGCTCAACCAGCCCGTCAGTCTGCGGGTGATAGACAGACGCTTTCAGGTGCTTTATTTTTAGTAATTTGGCTACTTCCCTGAATATCCGAAGTAAAGGGCGTACCCTGGTCCGTGAGGACTTCTTTGGGAATACCGACCCTGGAAAATAAGTTGACCGATTCCCGTGCGATGCTCTTAGTATTAGCGGAGCGCAGGGGAACCGCCTCTGGGTACCAAGTGGCATAATCCACCATGACAAGTATGTATTTATAGCCACGGGATGAGGGCTCCAGGGGCCCCACTAGGTCGACCCCTATTCTTTCAAAAGGGACATCAATCAGGGGTATGGGAACTAAAGGAGCACGGTCCCTCCTAGGAATCTGGTGTATCTGACACTCCGGACAGGATTGGCAGAAACGCCGGACCTCCTCATTAATTCCCGGCCAATAAAAGCGGAGCTTAATTCTCTCCAGCGTTTTTTCGGCCCCGAGATGGGCGCCAAGGAGGTGAGCGTGTGCTAACTCGCATACCTCCCGCCGGAAGGTACGCGAGATTAGCAGCAACTTCCGCACCTCGCCCCCATGGGTTGCCACCCGGTACAACAGATCATTTTCAAGGACGAAAAAGGGCTCCCGTGGCGTGGTACCGACGGCTAATGAGCTATTCGGCAAAACGACAGCATTCCGGGCAAAGCGCAGGGAGTCATCATTCCACTGCTCTCTCTTAAATGAGGCTGGCGTGGACCGGTATTGGTGGTCCAGGCAGCCGAGAGGGTCTTGTGACCTGGCCCCCGGAAGAGTCCCTTGGCTAGTCCCTTCCCCGGCGGAGTCCTCCGGGTCCGAGTCCGTAGCCGCTGGAACGTCCCCCGAAGCACCAGCGCCACTAGGGCCTGCCCTTATGCACGGCGTGGAGACCGCGGGAGGGTTGCCTGCCCCCTCCATCACTAGATCCAACAAGGCCCCGGGAGCAGTGGGGGTCTTACCGCTCATTCTTTTTGACCAGTCTTGTCCCAAAATCACTAGATAGGGGGGTTCGGGTAGCACAGCGACCGTCATTTGGGTTACTTCCCCCTTCCAAGTGACATAGCATTGCGCGGAACGATACGACTTGGTCCCCCCATGTACACAAGTGACCAACAAATGTTCTTTCCGCCATTGTCGCGGTAAGACCAAACGGCGAAGCTACAATGGTAATGTTGCTGCCGGAATCAAACAAAGCCACCACTGAGTGCCCACTCAACAACACTACCCCCGTGTTCGGAGTCGCCAAGGGATGCGGCGGGGTACAGTACCTCTCCAGGGTCATCCAGGTGCAATACATGGGCTCCGCCGTGGTGTTGAGAGGACAGGTTGGTAGTAGGTTTCTCTCTGGGCCTCGGCGCTTCCGCAGCGCGTCGAGAGGGCTCGGGGTGGGCCGTCCGACCCTGTCGGTTCCCACGAGCAGATCCTCCCGGCCCCCCGGCTCGGAGGACCGCGAGCTGTCGCTCCAGAATGTCTAAGAGGCCTGGCATGTCCTTATAAGCGTGCCCCCGGACCTGCTGGGCAAGGGCGCTGGACATTGCGTTAACCAGGCCTTCACAAGCCACCTGCTCAACCACTCTCCGAGCCTGGGGTCCCTCTGGCCGTAGCCAGCGCCCCATTTTGCCCCAGAACTCGAACGCCTGGGCGCGTGCAGGCTTTTCAGGGTCAAATGCCCAGTTTCGCCACTCTGATGCCTGCTGGCCCGGAGTGATGCCGTAGCGCGCCAGGATCTCAGACTTCAGGAGGTCATAGCTCGCGGCCTCCTCCTCAGGGAGGTCATAGTAGGCCCGCTGCGCGGGTCTCTTCAGGAATGGCGCCAGTATGGACGCGCCACTCGGACCGCTGCCACTCGTTCCGGGTGGCCGTCCGTTCAAAAACGCCCAAATAAGCCTCGACGTCGTCGACGTCGGTCATTGGCACCAACGGCGGAGGCGTCAGTTTAGTTGGGTCTGGCCGGGCTCTCTGGGCCTCTACTAACCTGGCCTTGGTAGCCTCCAGCTCCCTGGTGGTTGCGGCTTGCGCTTGCTGCAGGGCCTGGAGCTGGGCATTCATACCCTGCAGCACGGTGTTAAGGTCCTGTCCCTCTGTCATTCTTGGGGATCCTCTATCCTGCCGGCTACGCCACTGTAAAACACGCAACAGGAGACAGCACAAAGTTTTGGGGTCCGCCAGCCCCGTATATTGTACAGAAAATAATATTAGATTGTCTTGTTACACAGTCAAAATAAACATTCATAACATCCATGCTTCGGCGTCGCGGCCATTTTATTGGGGAGGAGCCGGAAGTGGAGGGATGCTGGGAAGGACCGTGAGGATGGCTGGGAAGGGTGACGTCAGGGCAAGATGGCGGAGGAAGGCGGAAGTGCCGCACTGCGGTCAAAACCCGGCTATGAGGGAGGGAGGTCTTTTTTCCTATGAGGAAGCAGAGGGAGAAAGTTAGTACTCCACCATTCCCTGCCGGCGAACACATTCCCAGGTGCGGTCGAATCAGTCCGCGGTCTCCTACTCGCGCGTGCGTGACAACATGTAAAACTGAGTTGGCCATCCCATACCCCAATCCCCAAAGCCTGCTCTCTGTCGCCTTTGATGTTTTAAGGTAATGTGTGATAATACACCTAACCGATTAAGCAGATTAATGTTAAAGAAGAGAGAGGTTGGGATCATGTGCTAATAGCGTGTTGCAGCACCCTCCACACAACAAACTACCTGGATTGGGACCCAAGTGCAGTGGATGACACCTCAGCACCACACTGAAACAGTGTGCCAATCTTGCCACCAACCCCCAAGTTTTCCCTGTAAATTGGAGGACCTGCTTGCAGGGCAGGGTACAGATTAATGTCATACCCAGGACTTAGCAATTGCAGGTTAAGGGCCTTGCTCAAGAGCCCAGCGGAAAGTAAAGTCACTTTTGGCATTTATGGGATTTGAAAGGGCAACCTTCTGATTGCCACCACTGTGCAATTTTAGATCCTATGAAGTATTAATGTATTTTGTAAAGCCCAGGATTCCTTTTTTCACTTGGTCTTAAATACACTTTTAGCTATAATTGTCATGTTCTAGCTTTTTTTTTTTGCAACTATTCCCAGGTCCATGGTTTTGGGGTTTTTAAATGCCAATGAATACAGTGGTTAGGCTTATTTTTTGTTTCAGTGTGTTTGTTAAACATGATGTGTTCTGCTGTGGCACCATCTTGTTTTTCTTATGGGCCCCACCATTTTGGGACCTTTTTGTTAATGGTTCCTATGGCATTAAATCTAAAGGAAGTGTGTGGCATGTGACATTGTCATATCAAAGGTACAAAGGTCAGCGTCATGTAACAAGAAAACTAACAATACAGGTGCACCTCAATAAATTGGAATATCATCAAAAAGTGAATTTATTTCAGTAATTCAATTCAAAAAGTGAAACTCATATATCATATAGATTCATTACAGACAGAGTGATATATTTCAAGCGTTTTATTTCATTTCATTTTGCTGATTATGGCTTACAGGTGATGAAAAGTCAAAATTCATTATCTCAGAAAATTAGAATATTACATAAGACCAATAAAAAAAAGGGTTTTAATACAGAAATGTTGGCCTACTGAAAAGTATGTCCATGTATACACTGAATACTTGGTCAGGGTTCCTTTTGCATGAATTACTGCATCAATGTGGTGTGGCATGGAGGCGAACAGCCTGTGGCACTGCTGAGGTGTTATGGAAGCCCAGGATGCTTTAATAGCGGCCTTCAGCTTGTCTACATTGTTGAGTCTGGTGTCTCTCATCTTCCTCTTGACAATACCCCATAGATTCTATGGGGTTTAGGTCAGGCGAGTTTGCTGGTCTATCAAGCACAGTGATACCATGGTCAATAAAGCAGGTATTGGTACTTTTGGCTGCTTGTCAGCAGAGGGAAGCATGAAGTTCTCTAAAATTTCCTGTTAGACAGCTGCACTGATTTTAGACTTTGGAAAATGAAAAGTAATAAACAATTGGACTGTATCACTCTGTGTGTAAGTAATTTATATGTGACTTTTTGAATTGAATTAATGAAATAAATTAACTTTTTGATGATATTCTAATTTAGTAGTACCATCCCAGATGCTAACATGGAGCTCCCCGGGTTTAGCACAGTTAGAAAGGACAGAGACGCAAATACCTGTGGGAAGCGGAAAGGAGGAGGACTTGCTCTCTACGTGAATACAAGGTGGTGCAACTCTGGACATATAAATGTTAAAACCTCCAATTGCTGCAGTGACATTGAACTGTTGGCAGTAAGTTTGCATCCCTATTACTTGCCCAGAGAGTTTGGACACATGATTGTTGTTATTGTTTACATCCCCCCTCGAGCGAACACGGAGATAGCGAGTGATGTCATCCATTCCGTAGTTGCTAAGTTACAAATGCAGCACCCTGAGGCACTTGTGATAATTGCTGGAGACTTTAACGCTGGACAAAACATTACCTGCCTTCTCCCAGTATGTGGATTGTAACACCCGGGGAAACAGGACTATCGACCTACTGTATGCAAACGTTAAAGACGCATACAGAGCCACCCCGCTGCCTGCGCTTGGGAAAGCAGATCATAACCTGGTTCTGCTTCAGCCTCACTACAAACCAAGAGTGAAGGCGCTACCTACAACCACACGATCATTCAGGAAGTGGTCCCCTGAGGCAGAGCAGGCTCTGAGAGACTGCTTTGGAACTACAGACTGGGATATACTGCTGGGGTCACATAGTGAGAACATTGAAGAGGCTGTTGACTGCACAACTGATTACATCAACTTCTGTATGGACATTGTAGTTCCAGTAAGAACAGTACGCTGCTATGCTAACAACAAGCCATGGATTACAAGTGACATCAAGGGTCTTTTGAACCAGAAGAAAAGGGCTTTTAAAGGTGGTGATCAGCATGAGCTCAAGTGCATGCAGAAGGAACTCCGAGTCCAGCTCAGGGCGGCGAAGGAGCAGTACAGGAGAAAACTGGAGCAGAAATTGCAGAATAACAGCATGAAGGAAGTGTGGGATGGGATGAAGATCATCACTGGCTGCAACTCGAAGCGGGGTGCCACCATCGAGAGAGAAGTGGAAAGAGCAAACCAAATGAACAACTTCTTTAACAGGTTTGACTACCCTAACCCACTCTCACCTCTGAGTACTTCATCCTCCAACCATCCTTCTGCTGATACCAGCATAGGTGAGACATCCCCACCCACAATTACAGCAGCACAGGTGAGCAGAGAGCTGAGGAGACTTTGTGCCAGCAAAGCAGCGGGTCCAGATGGTGTATCGCCATGACTGCTGAAGGCCTGTGCGCTGGAACTGGGGAGTCCTCTACAGCGCATCTGCAACCTGAGCCTGGAACAGGGGAGAGTCCCGAGGCTTTGGAAAACATCTTGTATCACCGCAGTCCCAAAGGTATCACATCCTAGTGAACTGAATGACTTCCGGCCTGTTGCTCTGACGTCACATGTGATGAAGGCCATGGAGCTGCTGCTGCTTCACCACCTGAGGCCACAGGTCTGCCATGCCCTCGACCCTCTGCAGTTCGCATACCAGGAGAAGGTGGGAGCGGAGGATGCCATCATCTATATGCTACACCGATCCCTCTCCCACCTGGACAGAGGCAGTGGTGCTGTAAGAATTATGTTTTTGAACTTCTCTAGCACCTTCAACACCATCCAACCTCTGCTCCTTAGGGACAAGCTGACTGAGATGGGATATTTCCCAATCTATCGCGTAACTGCGCGATATATTGTAATATGTTTGTAGAGGGAAGAGCCTCTTCTTCCCATCCTTCTTTTAGAATGTCTAATATGCCCCAAGGTTGTCGCCCATATAGTAATTCAAAAGGGGAGAACCCCGTGGAGGCTTGTGGGACTTCCCGATAAGCAAAAAGGACGAGGGGGAGGAGCTGATCCCAGTTCCTTTCATCCTCACTGACCACCTTACGTAGCATTTGTTTGAGAGTCTGATTTAACCTCTCTACTAACTCGTCGGTTTGAGGATGATACACCACGGTCGTTAAATGCTTTATTTTCAGTAACTTGGCAGTCTCCTTGAACGTCTCCGAGGTAAAAGGGGTCCCCTGGTCTGTCAAGACTTCCTTCAGAACACCCACACGCGAAAAGACCCCTAGTAATTCCCGTGCGATGGCTTTGGAGGTAGCTGAGCGCAACGGAACAGCTTTGGGGTATCGTGTAGCATAATCCACGAGGACTAAAATGTACTTGTGTCCTCGGGCTGAGGGCCCTAGGGGTCCAACCAAGTCGACCCCGATCCTGTGGAAGGGAACATCAATCAGGGGAATAGGAATGAGAGGAGCACGGTCCCTCCTAGGAATTTGCCGCAGTTGACACTCCGGGCAGGAAGCGCAAAAGCGACAAACCTCCTCATTGATTCCCAGCCAGTAGAAACGGAGCTTGATCCGCTCCAGAGTTTTCTCGGTGCCCAAGTGGCCACCTAGGAGGTGGGCGTGTGCTAGCTCGCAGACCTGCCGCCGGAAGGTACGCGGAATTAGCAGCAGCTTTCTCTCCTGCCCGTCATGCATTGCTACACGGTAAAGAAGGTTGTTGTCTAATACAAAGTGAGGGCCCTGTGGCATCGACTGATCAGTGCGCTGGCCATTGACAAGGACCACTGCATTTTTTGCAAACTTCAGGGAGTCGTCATTCCATTGCTCCCTTCTAAAAGAAGCCGGTGTCTCTTTAAATTGGAACAGCAACAAGGAGAGAGGGTCAGCGTCCTCAGTGTTGACTGAAAGTCCTCAGCGTTAGTGTGTCAGAGGATGTGCAGCGTTGTTCATAATGGCACTCAGTTTTGTTTTAATTCTGTCCTTCACTAATACCTCCAGGGGGTTCAGAGTGTGTCCTATAACTGAGCCTGCCCTTTTAATTAGCATATTCATCTGCTAATTCTAGAAATAATTTTACAGGACCAGTAAACCACAGTGTACAAAATCGTACTGCCCATCACAGAGTTATAGAAGATATGAAGGATGTCATTTCCCACATTAAATAATCACAGTCTCCTAAGGAAAAATAGCCTGTTCTGCATTTTCTTACATAGTTCCTTTGTGTTCTGAGTCCAGTCCATACTGTCATTGATGTGGACCCCTAAGTATTTGTAGGAGTAGACCACCTCTACATCCACTCTTTGAATAGTGACTGAACATACAGGCTCTTTGGTGCATGAAAGTCAACAACCAGTTCCTTAGTTTTGCTGATGTTAAGATACAGACAAACATTTCCGCCTGACTCCTGTACTCTGTCTCACCCCTTTATCAATACGCCCAATAAGTGCAGAATCATCTGAGAATTTCTACAAGTGATATGACATGACCATAACCTCTGCAATGTATTAATTAAAATTTCTAAACCATTAAACATATGCTGCAACATACATGAATACACAACTATGTTAAACACACAACAAAACAGGAGCAATCTCAATCTTAAAGTAACAAATCATGACGTTGGCATTGGACAGTAAAGAAAAGGAAAATAAAAACACTCCAGGAAAAAAGCATTTATGGAGGAAATACGCTTCTGGGGATGTCCACTGTCAGTTATAACAGATAAGAGTCACACTCAAAGTCAAGAAAAGTCACAGTTCTATTGACCTAGAATAACTAGGCATTATAATCAAGACCTATTAGCTTAGCATTCCATAATCTTGTTAGAGCTAATAATGAAAGTGCTTTATGAGGTTGTTTTTTAATTGCTAACAGTAAGTGTTTTCCATTTTCATTCTTACTTGGGCATCAATAGTGGCACTTGGTTTGCGTTGGAGTGGATGTTTGTTTCACAAGTCTGCATAATTAAACTCATAAAGAATTATTTTAATTGTGAATAGGTATTTTTTATTTGCAATCATGAACACAATAAAAGGTATATAATTAAAATGTTTCTAACACATCACATTTAAGTATAAAATTGAAAACAATTTAATTTAAAATGAACAAATTTCGCAATTTATTCATGTATACAATATTATTGTAAATCAATTTAACATGAAAATATTTAGCCAGAGTAATATTTTTAAACATACAGTATATTGAAAGAAAACAACAATATATGTTCATTGACTTACATATAACCTCTCTAGTGTTTGTCTCTTTTTAGTCTTTGATGGCCCATTGTTTGTCCGCTTTTTCCGGTTTGTCTCTATAAAATCACTCAGCAGTAGCCCACCAGCATACTGACGTTCCAAAGTCCCTGGCACCTTCTTTCCATGTCTTGATGGAACCTTTACCCCCAGCTCTTAACTCACTACTCCAAGATTTTCAGGGAAATGTGAATCCAAAAAGTGAACTTTGAGACTTATGTTGTAACCCAATTCTTTAAACTTAACTTACACATTTTTTACATTTTCTTTATAATTTGGATCTTTATTGTTACCTCCATCCATCCATCCATTTTCCAACCCACTGAATCCGAACACTGGGTCACAGGGGTCTGCTGGAGCTAATCCCAACCAACACAGGGCACAAGGCAGGAACCAATCCTGGGCAGGGTGCCAACCCACCGCAGTTTATTGTTACCTGAAAACTTAAAAATAATTTTTTGGAATGATACCCAAGCCTTTCATTCAATGTAATTCATAACACCATCAAATTCTTCATCAGATATCAGTTTTCGAATATCAGGTCGGGAAAAATTGCCTTCTTTCAGTTTTGCCTCAGACAAACTTGGAAACGTTTGGCACAAATACATAAAGCAGGCTAGATTTGCGAAGAATTGCGGCAATGGTTAAAGGTAAGGTTTGAAAGTCATTGGTAAGACCAGCAGTTATGCATAGAGCAGTGGCATGGGCAGTAAAAGGAGTGCTGTTGAAATGGATGTGTGGAGTTACAAAGAATAAGAAATAAGACAATCAGAAGTACAACAAAAGTACGAGAGATATCTAAGGAAGTACAGGAATGTAGGTTGAAGTGGTATGGATAATGTAATCAAGTCAAGTCAAGTTGGGGAGCATGCACTGGCACAGTGCGTTGAAACACCCACTACAACTCGGGATTCCGGTTGGCAACCCCCCATGCAGACACACGGTCCAGTCCCACCCTCCAGAAATGACCCTCTATCTGCCACAGCCAGGTGTTACATGGGCGACCCCTTGGCCTGGTCCAGCCACTTGGGTCCCCAACTATGAGGATCTTACGAGCCAGATCACCATCGGGGAAACACGCCACATGGCCGTAGAGCTGTAAATGACGCTCCCTCACTATGCAGGTAATGTGCCTCATTCGGGACTACATGAGCAACCGCTCATTCGACACAAAAGTCAAACCAGCGGTACCCAAGGATTTTCCAGAGAGACACAGTACCAAAGGAGGGAAGTTTGTAGGCCCTGACTGCTGACTCAGTAAGATACACAGGACTTTAAGGTCCCCACCATTGAACCAGCTGTGCTCATTGTAGTTTATTTTCTCCAGCAGATTGTCAAAGCTTTAAATGTAGATTTTAATATTAGAGAATATTAAACTCAAACAAGTTTTCATTAAAATAAAACACTGATAGTTATTCAACTATAGTGCAAATACAATAAAAAAAGCAATAATTGAAAGCTAAAAAATTTGTTTTGTGAAAAAACATTATGTAATGGAGACAATAAAGTAGCCAAAAATAAATAAAAATCTAAACAATCTTTTCATTGTTGTACCTGTGCTTTGTATTCATTGACCCATTTTGGAATGGAAATTTACAGGCGAAATCTATATATATATATACACACAGTATAGTCTGAACTTATTTTTACAAATTAAGTAAGCAGCAATTGTGACAGAAATAATTAAGTGAAAGCCTGAACATTTAGTTCAGTTTCTAACAGTTATATTTTAAAATGGCGACTTTGCTCTTATCACCTGTACTGACAAAAGTATGGTGGATAACATAAGGCGGGAATTGATTCACATGTTGATGTGGGTAGAGTTACAGTTAACTTGAATATTCAAGTATTGTTTAATGGCATCTTTGTCACAGCAGCCATATGACTGTATAATAAAGTTAATACAAAATGTTAACTGAACCTGCTTACTGCACATTTCTTTGCATTGTACAGTGTGATGTTTCTCAGTGTCTTTTGTGTTTCTGTTGCCTAGTAAGTATAAATCAAAACTGAAAATGTTCTAGTTATGTATAGTGTGCCAATAATTTACCTTTCAATTGTAACAGAAATATCCTGAGAAATGTCTGCTTATGTGCAAGCAATGGTAAAAACATTAACTTTACTCTGCATTGCTGTACAGATCCAACTTTGTTCATCACCATGACAACAAATGATGTGCAATACAGTATTGCATTCTTGCTTGAATGAGACAAGGTCCTCTAGTGGCAGACACATGAACTACAAATTCCCGATTCCAGAGTTAAGTATAACTTCCATTGACTAATATTTACTAAATCTGTAAAATATGATTGGAAACAAAACACTACAAAGTATAACAGGCCAGAGCTTTGAGTGAATAGCCATTAACAAAAGCAAAATGTATGCATTTCCTCATTCATATGATGTGACAGAGAATTTATTATAATCCAAATTATTAGTTGTACAGTATCTGCACCTGGCTTGATTTCTGGTCTAACACATCATATACCCACAATGTTTGGAAGTGAAACCCAATGGAGTCATGCATTTTCCAGTGATTCATTGCAAGATGGAAATGAGAAAACAGTTACATCTGGTCTTATGCATGGGTGTTTGCAACTAAATTTAAATAAGACCTTTAAATAAAGACAGGAATTAGCTGTGATAGGAACTTTTAGTGTCTGTGTCTTGATAGGCCTGCTTGAAGTATCAAATCTTGTTCTTGATATAGTAGTGTATGTTATGGCAACATTGTATTTGGAACATTAAATTCATTAATTTCCAAATTGCCAATGGTACGGTATGTCAATGTAACATTTTGTCATATAACACAGTACATAAAAATTCAGCAAAGGAAAAATAAGAAATGAAGTTTTTCATTCTCTCCATTCATTCTGGATGCGTTTATTTAATGTCTTTCTTCTGGCTAATTGTTAAGTTGGGTACAGAATGGGTTTTAATAAGGTCTCTAAAACATCTGATGTTCTCATTTTTCCATTGTCTCCTCCTTGATCAACCTAAGTGACCTACCCAGTGAAGTGCCTTCCTCCGCTGTGGCTGACAATGAACCGAGGGTCCCCTAGTGGAGTAGAATCTTCTAGTTCTTCTAGAGGTAGTTCTTTTCAAATCCCTTTTCCCAATTTGTCCTCTTTTATTGTACCAGTTTAGGGGAACATATTTCTAGAGCCTTCCTGTAAAGAAAGCTAAAAAGTTTTTAGGCAATGTCAGATTCTTAACCCTACAATAGTGATTTTCCCAGTGTTCCCACAGATTCCAAAATAGTAACTAGGTGGCACTGGACCAGACAGATAGGAAATCTACTGCTTATCAAATTCATGTAAGCTAGGACAGGCAGTAAGCACTTGTGGGATTTCAAGACACATCTTTTGAAATTTTCTATTTGTAAATACAGTACCGTACTTTTTCTGCACACATCAGTTTGCTTCTGCCCTTTTTGTTTTGCTTTAGGTATGTTAACCTTTTAACTTGAATACATAATGGTGGCTCTGAGGCTAGAGATCTGTGCAGCAATTGGAAGGTTGCCGGTTCGAATCCCATAAACGTTAGAAGTGACTCTGCTCGTTGGACCCTTGAGCAAGGCCCTTTACCTGCATTTGCTTCATCCTGGGTATGACGTTATCTTGCATCCAGCCTTGCAAGCAGGTCCTCCAACTTACAGGGAAAACTTGGGGGTTGGTGGCAGGATTGGTACTCCAGCCGCTGTAAAAAATACACGCTGTTACAGTGTATTGCTGAGGTGTCACATGCTGCATTCAAGTGCCAATCTACAGTAGGTGGTTCGTTGTGTGGTGGGTGTGGCATCTCGCTATCAGTGCATGCTCCCAACTTAGAATACAGATCAATGATGTAAAATTACATAATACACAAAAGGGTTCTTCATTATGAAATGCATAAGGAACAAGGTGGGGGATAGAAAATGGAGGGACAAAAAGTACTCACTAATAATGTCACCAGAGAGTAACAAAATGTTGAAAGGTGATTAGGATTTGCTGGTAAAATTAAACTGTACACAAGACAATAATGACACTATAAATCTATATATAGTATTTTTGTCTGAGACCCAGATACTAATTATCCTAGTGGAAGAAACTGAGGCCATGGAGGTTTGGAAGAAGGTCAGGGGAAGTGCAGCTGCTCAAGAGGCAGTAGCAATCTGCTCCTATCAAGGCATCAAGCCCCCTCTAGTCTGCGTCAGTGATAAGCTACATAGGCACTGGCTTGGACATCTCGACTTTTAAGAGCAGGTTAGGGGTCAGGGGGACAGTTATTTTAATTTTTTCAATAGGAAATTGTGAATATTGTAAGAAACTTAGGAGGATACACTGACAAAATTATAAAGTAGCATACAAAGCAAATTGCTTCTGGTATACATTGTAAGGCTGGCCCACAAAATAATAACACATTTTAAGAAAACAAGATGTTCTTGTTACTTTTTATTATATTCATTTTTTTTGCATTTATTCTAATGTTATATTGTGTTTTCATAAACAAACACTTGCTGGACAGATAATTCCCTTTGGTTGCTTTCTTTCTTTTTTTCTGTGAATTCCTTACATTCCGCCATGGTGCTCAAATCATGATGGAATGGGGTGTGGCAGAACTGCAGCAGCTTCACTGGCATTCAATATGATGACAGATCAGTGAGATAAAATACTTTTCTTGACAGCTTGCCAATCTCACCAGCTCTGATGAATACCACCCTCATTGTGCTTTATGCAAGCAAAAATGACAAAGAAATTTCACAATGGCACTACAGACAAACTACTTTACTTTGTACACAGCAGTATACAATGAGGCCTTGATTTTGAACTTTTACACTGATGTGAGGTTCAGAAATATGGAGGCACCTACATCTGTATAACTTTTCAGTCTGCCTTAACCTAAAATCTAAACATTTTCCAAAGAGGTACTAGCCATAAATCATTTGATGTATACCTGTACAGTGTATTTCAATGTTATACTTGGGATAAGACAAAGTAAATCCATCTCACGGTTGATCCCAGGATCTGCAGAAGCAGGTTGCTTCAAGACATCTGTCAGTGTTTTTTTAATAATATATTTTTTATACCTTTTCTCCCTATAATAATCCATAAATTACATATACTATTCCAACATATGTACACGATTTTTAATTAAACATCAATAGTGGGAAAGGGGCAGCTGCCCCATTCAATATTTTATGACCTGAGTGGGCATCTGTAAAATAGTTCTTGGACATGGATACTATATATATATGAAGAATTAGATTAGATGAGATTAGATAAACTTTATTAATCCCAAAGGAAAATTCAGATGCATACAACAGAAGAAACATAAAAGCAAGGATACAGACTCACAGAACAAATAATACAGCCAGCCAATCATCAATCAGTCAGTCAATCAATAAATATTGTACAGATATTTCAAAATGGTATTTCAAACATAATGAGCAGCCCAGGAGGAAGCAATGAATTTCCTGATAGCAGTGGGCAGAAAAGCTCCCCAGAGGTGCTTCTCAGTAGACTGTGGTGTGCTCAGCCTGTGGCTGAAAGTGCTCTAAGAGAGTGCCTCCTAGATGGGATGAAAGGAATTTTTCATGATGTCATCTAATTTTGTCACCATTCTGTTTTCTACAACATCTCCCAGTGTGTCCAGGGTTTGCATTGTGATGGAGCAGAATTTCTTGATAAGTTTACTCAGGCATTGTGCTTCTTATGAGCTTAGGTTGCTTCACCAGGAGACTGCAGCGTAGAACACCACACTGGCTACTATGGACTGGTAGAACATTTCTAGCAGTTTTCTGTACCCATTAAAAGTCTCCTTAATAAGTACAGTCTGCTCTGAACTTTTCTTGTACAGAGCCACTGTGTTGTCAGACCAGTCTAGTTTATTGTTTATATGGACCATTAGATACTTGTAGCTCTGCACCACTTCCACGTCCTCACCCTAGATGGTGACAGGTCTCTGAGGCTTCTTGGCACGCCTAAACGTGATGTGTGCTTTCTCAGTTTTTTTATTTTTAATAAATTTGCAAAAACCTCAAGTAAACTTTTTTCACGTTGTCATTATTTGCAAAAACCTCAAGTAAACTTTTTTCACGTTGTCATTATGGGGTGTTGTGTGTAGAATTCTGAGGAAAAAAATGAATTTAATCCATTTTGAAATAAGGCTGTAGCATAACAAAATGTGGAAAAAGTGCTGTGGCGTGAATACTTTCCGAATGCACTGTAGGAGAAATGTTTTGCACAGTAGTAGGTGAGTGTGGATTCTTTTGATGGAGCAGAATAATGCAGCATATTATTTATGCTGTTATCTAATAGCTCCATAGCTGAGGTGTGGGTATTGATTGTGTGGAGTTTGCAAGTTCCGTCAGTGTTTTTTTTTTTTTAAAGGTATGTTTGTGTGTTCAGGGACTATTTCTTCCTTGGGCATAATATCTTTAAATGCAAAGAAGGGAGACAGCATCTACAGACAATTCCTTCAGGCCAACAGAGGATACCTTAAGGTCACCTGGTTCAATAAGTGGTGCACTGCCACCTACTAGCCCATAAGCTGCCTTAGTGGCCAGTCTCCTTATAAGAGAATGGGGTTGGGGTGAAGATTCCTGAGGGAAACACTAGAAATCACTGCAGGATAGCCATCTAAGCATTTTACGGGACAATCAGGAACACATGGATCTCATTCTAGGCATGGCTACCGGCATGGTGTTAGGCCAGGGATGAGCATGGGTTATTACCTGGATGGGAGGCCCGAGAAGGGTGATGAAAGGATTAGCTGGCTGGGCAGAAAGCTAACTCTGTGCCCAGCTCGTATAAAATAATGGAAGAAGCCAGAAATCGGGAGTGTTCCATCCCCCATATGCTAGGTAGCAGTGGTACTCGTATTAGAACCTAGTCAGGACACCAGCTAAGGAGCTGGGAAGATGGAGTCTGCACTGTAGGGATCCTTGGGATTGATAGAGGGTGCTGTCAAGGGAGGACCTCCCTGCTTTCATTATGGCCCAGAAGTGCTTCCCTGAGGACATGGTGTGGCCGCAGAAGCATTCCCAGGTCCAGCATAAATGGAAGCCCGTTGCTACAAATGAACAAGTCAGAGTCAGGAGGGAGCAGGCAACACTCAACTGGGGGAAGGAGAAAAAATTGTGTGATTTGTGTTTGATTTACTGTACACCTGTGGTACATTACTGGGAAGGGAATAAATATTACAGTAATCCCTCCTCGATCTCGGAGGTTGCGTTCCAGCACACAGGAACTTAACGACGTGCTCTGATTGGTTAGCTTCTCAGCCATCCGCCAATAGCGTCCCTTATATGAAATCAACTGGGCAAACCAACTGAGGAAGCATGTACAGGAAGTAAAAAGACCCATTGTCCGCAGAACCCGCGAAGCTGCGGAAAATCTGCGTTATATGTTTATTTATGCTTACATATAAAATCTGCGATAGAGTGAAGCCGCGAAAGTCGAAGCGCGATATAGCGAGGGATTACTGTATTTATTTACCCATCCCCTTTGCGAAATCAGCTGCAGGGTTGCAGGTTTACCACGCAACATGCTTTTTGCATTTAAAAGGCCGAGCACCTGCCAACCTAATGGCTCACTCTCCTGTCCTCTCTCCCTCAGACTGCATTTGCTGCAGTCGCAACTTTCCGCTTGATGAAGAAGACTTTTTGTTCTTTTGACCTGGAGAGGAGAGCTAGACTGCAATGTTTGACAGTTACAACCTGTGTGCTTTTCTGCTGTTGATAATCCCTTCTGAATAAAGTCTTGTGTGTGTACCTGCCAGTTCAGCAATAAAGATTTTGTACCTTGGAAACCTGATCCCATTTCCAGTCTCCTGTACAACTCTGTGACCCAAGCTTGATGGAATACTGCATCATCACAGTCTTAACACCAAGTCAATGAAACTTCAGGGATATCAGTCTGTCCAGTTAGGGCACATTACCAATTATGAAGCAACTTATCCTCCTTTGGTGCAAATGAAAGTGACAACAGTTGCACTGGAAAGGTGACAGTAAGACAAAAGGAATGGTTATGCAGGTGGTGACCACAGACAATTGCTCTCTCCTTATCCTTCCTGACTGATTCATTTCTAGTTTTGTGTTTTGCTAGTGTTCTTGTCACTGCTGGTAGCATGAGGCTATACCTGCAGCCGATTCAGTTTGCACAGGTAATCCAGCTCCTGCAGTATGGCGCACCTATATGTACCGTGGCAAGAAGGTTTGCTGTTTCTCCCAGTACAGTAGTAAGAGAATAGAGGATATACAAGGAGATAGGCCGTTGCACGTAGAGAGTTGGACAGGGCCATAGAAGGGCATCAGCTCACCATCAGGACCAGTATCTGCTCCTTTGTGCAGGGAGGAACAGAAGGGGCACTGCAGTAGCCAACAAAATGACTTCAAGCTGGCTACTGGTTTGCATGTTTATATCCAAACATGTCAGAAGTAGATTCCATGAGAATGGCATTAGGGCCCAGCATCCTCTAGTGAGACCTGTGCTCACAACCTATAACTGTGCAGCCAAAGAATACCAGAATTGTCAGCTCTGCCACCGGCACCCCGTTCTCTTCACAAATGAAAGCAGATTCACACTAAGCAAATGTGACAGACGAGAAAGAGTCTGGAGACACTGTGGCAAATATTATGCAGCCTGCAACATCATGAAGCATGACAGGTTTGGCAGTGGGTCAGTGATGGTCAAGGGGAATCGTATCCTTGGAGGTTTGCACAGACCTCTTGACTGCTGTTAGGTACTGGGATGAAACCCTCAGAGCCACTGTCAAACCTTACACTGGTGCAGTAGGCTCTGGGTTCCTCCTGGTGTAGGACAATACCCAGTATCATGTGGACAGAGTGTGTAAGCAGTTCCTGGATAACGAAGGCATTGATGCCATTGACTGGCACACACGTCCCCCAGACTTGAATCCAATTGAGAACCTCTGGGACATTATACATCAGTGCATCCGATGCTGCTAAGTAGTGCCACAGATTGTCTAGATGCTCACTAATGCTCTGATCTAGGTCTGGAAGGAGATCCCCCATAACACCAATCCACCATCTCATCAGGAGCATGCCCAGATGTTGTTGGGAGTGCATACAGGCAAGTGGGGGCCATATACACTACTGAGTTACATTATGAGTCACCATGATGAAATTCACGCAAGTTGCAATTCTCAGTGTGATGTTGAATCCAGCTCTCAATGAGTTGGTGATTTTGGTTTCCATTGACTTTTGTTTCATTATTTTGTTCTCAATGAATTACACAGTACTACTCAGGAAAGAATTTCCACTTGAATATTTTGTTCCAGATCCTTTGTGTGATTTTAGTGTTCCCTTAATGTATATAAGGGAATGTATCCTCTTTAATAAAACCCTTGTGTGCGTCCAGGTGTCCGTGTGTGTGTGTCTTCTGGAAGTGCGCATGCGCGGGGCCACACAGCATGTGTTCAGTCTCTTCCTGTGCATTCCCTGTGCAGAGAGAGAGAGAGAGAGAGACAGAGAGACAAAGAGAGACAGACAGACAGACAGACAGACAGTCAGACACACACAGATACACACACAGGCGCGCGCGAGTCACACACACACACACACACACACATCACGCACGCACACACACACACACACACACAGGTGCGCAGTGTCCGTGTGTGTGTCTTCTGGAGAAGTGCGCATGCGCGGGGCCACACAGCACGTGTTCAGTCTCTTCCTGTGCATTCCCTGTGCAGAGAGAGAGACAGACACACACACACGCGAGCGTCACACACACACACACAGGCACGCGCGACCGACAGACAGACAGACACACACACACACATACAGGCGAGAGACAGACACACACACACACAGACATAGAGGCGCGCGCTTAAGAGACACACACATGCAGGCCCGCGAGAGAGACACACACACACACACACAGGTGCGCGCGTGCATTGTTGCAATGTTACTCTTTCTTGGTTGTTTATTAAACTACAGATTTTTCAAATGTTCATTTTTTCCCCTGTGCTTAAAACTCATTAAAAAAATAGTTTTTAGCGAGCGGGTCATAAGGCTATAGCGCAGATTCTTGCAGTGTTAGTTTTCTCTGTTCTTCAAGGTTTTCTTAGTGTTATTCAATGTTTTTACATTTAGTTTACTATTATGCTGTGATTTCTATGGTATAGTAAACTATATTTGTGCTTAAAAACTTAAAAAAATATATATTTACATACAGTTCATACGGTCTGGAACGGATTAATTGTATTTACATACAATCTTATGGGGGAAATTACTTCGGTTCACGACCAAATCAGGTTACAACCAGAGTTTTGGAAAGAAATATGGTCGTGAACCGAGGTTCCACTGTATTACTGTCAGAGAAAATTACAGGCATTTTACAGAAATACAAACCAGTATTACTGAGAGAGAAAATTAAAGGCACACAATACAGTGACACATATTACAGCCACATACAAGGTCCCTTGCCATTTAATATAGACTGTTCATACAAATGTTTATGCACTACAGTTCTAGCGCCCGTTATTTTAACGGGCTTAATGTCTAGTATGTAATATATATATATATATATATATATATATATATATATATATATATACAGTATATATATCTTGTCACGCTTGGGTCACAGAATTGAGCAGAAAAACAGGAGATTGTAGAGACAGGAACTTTATTTAAACAAACCTGTCTTTTTCAGAAATAAAACAAGCTCAGTATGCAGTCAGTTCTGAATTAAAAAAATAGGCAAACATCATAGGGGAGCACAACAGGGGCAGGTCCCCCAACAGGAGCAAATGATGTCTGGGGGAGGAGAGAGAAACAAAGCAATCAGCCAAAAAGGACAGGTGTTGTTCAGGCTTTTAAGTATGTGAAGCGCCGCGTGAGAAGCATATCACATGACAGAGCAGCTGCAAGTATGCCCAACAAGTAAGGGAGCAATGTGAAGATAGTCTATCAGTGTTTTTAAGAGGAGTTTTTTGAGGACTGTCCATGTCTTCTACAGGTGCGTTCAGTCCCCCTGCTCACAATATATATATATATATATATATACACGTGTGCATGTGGGAGAGAGCTTAGGACTCTAGGTGATGATAATTACCCACCAAACCACGGGTTGGTGCTGTGTTGCAATGCCTTCTCTTCTCCTCCCATTATAGAAGGGAAAATTGACAGCTGTTACATTGACATTTCTGTGGTACATCCACCTGGACCTGCCCCTTCCTGCCACATGACCATGTAACCCGGGAACCAGCCATCTTATTCCAGTTCAATACAATTCATTTTTGTATAGCCCAAAATCACACAAGAAGTGCTGTAATGGGCTTTAACAAGCCCTGCCTCTTGACAGCCCCCCAGCTTTGACTCTCTAAGAAGACAAGGAAAAAAATCCCAGAAAACAGGGAACAAACCTTGGGAAAGGCAGTTCAAAAAGAGACTCCTTTCCAGGTAGGTTGGGCGTGCAGTGGGTGTCAAAAAGAAGGGGGTCAATACAATACAATACATAGAACAGAACAAATCCTCAATACAGTATAAAAAATAAAAAAATTACAAGTACGGAGCAGAATTTAATAGTAGATAATATCCCATAATATGATTTGGATTTTTTTAGAGTCCTGCTGCCTCCCCCATTTGGCCATTCCACAGCTGAGTCAGCGCTGGGCCACCCAATCCGATGAAAAGACCTCTCTACCCCACGATTCCTGCAATCCTCCATCAGGGATGACGTTACCTTAGGCAGGCAAAACAACTTGGCAGGCGAACCGTGGCACCAAGTGCCACATTTGAGTACCAAGAAGAGAAACAGAATAGGTGAGGGTTAGTAACACATTATAACTTACAACAACAGAGATGCAGTCTGCACAGTTAATCAGCAGCTGTAGTCAGGATATGCTAAACTGAAGTTGTGAGCCTTCAGCCGGGATTTAAAAGCTGAGACCGAAGGGGCATCTCTTATTTTATTCATTCTTGGAATCATTAGCGGACCAGCATCTTGAGATCTTAATGTGCGCTGTGGTTTGTAAGTTATGATAAGTTCAGACAAGTAAGCCGGACCTTGGCCAATTAATGCTTTATATGTTAATAGGAGGATTTTGAAATCTGTCCCAAACGTAACTGGGAACCAGTGTAAGGATTGATGTGTGGAGTGATGTGTTCGTATTTTCTTGTTTTTGTAATAATTCTTGTAGCAGCATTTTTGGATTGGAACTGGAGGCTGTATAAAGAACAGTTTGAACAACCAGTGAACACAGCATTGCAGTAGTCAATCCTACTAGAAAAAAATGCATGAATTAATTTCTCAGAATTCTGCTTATTTAGAAAACACCTTAATTTCCCAACATTTTTATGATGGAAGAAACATGATTTGGACAACTTTGTAATGTGCGCTTTAAATGACATACTAGAGTCAAAAATAACTCCTAGATTGAGGGCTAATTCAGTAAAATTAATGATGATTCCAACTGAGTTAAATGATGACAAAATGTTGTGATCAGCATCATTCCCTCCAACAATTAACATTTCTGTTTTATCGGTGTTTAAAGATAGGTAGTTTTCATCCATCCACTCCTTTAATTACTAACACAACTAATTACAGACAACATCAGAGAAACTTCATTTGATCTAAATGAAAGGTATAACTGGGTATCATCTGCATACAAGTGAAAATTAACATAATGTTTCCTAATGATAGATCCAAGTGGAAGCATCCATCCATCCATCTATTATCCAACCCGCTATATCCTAACTACAAGGTCACGGGGGTCTGCTGGAGCTAATCCCAGCCAACACAGGGCTCAAGGCAGGAAACAAACCACGGGCAGGGTGCCAGCCCACTGCAGAATTGGTAGCATGTAAATTGAAAACAGTGAAGGTCCCAGTACTGAGCCCTGCAGGACACCATATTACTTCTGTGTATAATGGAGTACTGTCAGCACATTTCTGTACATATTGGAATCGATTTGATAAATAAGAACTAAACCAAGTAAGCACAGTGCCTGTAAAGCCAACATCATGTTCTAGCCTGTGCAGTAAAATAGAATGTCAAATGCTGCGCTTAAGTCTAACAACATAATTACAGTGGAGCTTCCTTCATCAGAGGATATCAGAATGTCATTTACAACCCGTGTTAGTGCTGTTTCTGTACATTGACCATTGCGGAAACTAGATTGGAATTTCTCAAATAAACTGTAACGAGTAAGGTGTGACTGAAGCTGATTGGCGACTACTTTTTCTAGTATTTTAGAGAGAAAGGGTAAATTTGAAATAGGCCTATAATTATTTAGTATGTGTGGGTTTAGGTCTGACTTTTTAAGTAAGTTTAATGACTGACACAACACTTTTAGTGCATCAGGTGCTGTGCCATGCAATAATGAACTATTGATAATGTTTAGAATAGGCGCTGCAAGAACATCCATTGCACTTTTTACTAGTTTTGTTGGCACTGGATCTAGAGAACAAGTAGTGAGTTTCATTTTAGAAATTAAAGTTAAGACTTCCTACTCAGTTACAGGATTAAAATGACTAAAGTGTTGAATGCAATGTAAGACAGGGTCTGCTAAGCTAGTATGCGGTTTGTACTGTGATGCTGAGATCTTATATTTTTAATTTTCTCATTGAAGAATTTCATAAAGTATATACTGCTAGTATCTGTTGGTATTTATTATCTGTTTGGTATTCAATAACAAACTCAGGTCTCAGAAGATGTCTCCAAAATTTGTTGTGTGGCTTCTTCCATTTAATTATACTGGGTCAGTTTTTCATTTTGTTTCTGAACTTATGTACTAGTTACTAGTCTTACTTGCCAAACTTTCCCTACCAGACAAATAAAGTTTGTTCATTTGTTCGTTCTACCTATCTGTCTAAGCTGTGTAAGCTCATGCTGTAAAAAGGCCGGGCTCCTAGAAACTATTGCAGTTGTCATAAGAAAAATTGAAATGCAGAGTCGTCGGTTTTGTTTTGCGGATGTACTCATCCTCCTTGTCCATCAGCGGCTAAGCAAGTTTCTCTCTCATTTGCCTTTCCTCGGTGGTTTCACTTTGGCGACAGAGTCGCTTTCTTTCAGCTTCATACTGTAGCCTTGTACTTCTTCTTCGGAAAGTCCAAGTCTGTCATTTCTTGGGCGAAGCCATAAGCAGCAAGACGTGGACCTTCTCCTTCCCACAATCCTTCGGGTTTGGTCACGTGTCCCTTGCCGGCACCTGACATGCGGAAGTCCTTCTTGCTCCTCTGTTCGAACAGGAGGGCACCACTGTCTTCAGGAATTTCTCCTGCCTCTCGCAGAGCCTCTGTATGACCTTCTCTTGAGGTATGTGCATGGGACAAAATGTGTTATTTTAAATATGTTTTCAAGTAAATCACCGGCACATAACTCGTGGCAGTCGTCTTTCTCTGGAGGCCTTTCCCGACCCATGTAGCCGCTCCATAGCTGATCCCGAGCGTCGGCCACCATGAGCATGGAACCTCCGCTAGTGCTGTCGCTCTGCTTGGCCTTTTTCTTCCCCATGTAGGACTTGGTAAACGGGGTTGTTGACTTTATTAATATACTAGCAAAATACCCGCGCTTCGCAGCGGAGAAGTAGTGTGTTAAAGAAGTAATGAAAAAGAAAAGGAAACATTTTGAAAATAACGTAACATGATTGTCAATGTAATTGTTTTGTCACTGTTATGAGTGTCGCTGTGATATATATATATATATATAGCAAAATACCAGCTTCACAGCGATGTCATGTGTTAAAGAAGTTATGAAAAAGAAAAGGAAACATTTTAAAAATAATGTAACATGATTGTCAAAGTAATTGTTTTGTGTATTTGGCGGCAGCGTCACAAAGTTGTTTTCGGCAGCTGCATCAGAAAATGTACCACGACGTCTGACACGCCTCCTTTTTACTGTTTTCTCACAGCTTGGATTGCTGCTGTCATATATATACACACACACACACACATATATATATATACACATACATACATACATATATATATATAGACATATATATATATATAGATATATATATATAGATATATATATATACATATCTTCATATCTACATATCTATATACATATCTACATATACACACATATATATATATATATACATACATATCTATCTACATCATATATTCACACACATACATACATACACACACACAAATTATATATATGTGTGTATGTATGTGTGTGTGTGTGTGTGTATATATATACACATATACACACTCAGTATATATATATATATATATATACACATACATACATATATATACACATACATATACTTGTGTGTATGTTTGTATGTGTCTATATGTGTGTGTATAGCTTTGGTCACTGAGTGCAAGGGAAAAATAATAAAATATAGTCTATAAGTTATTAAACAGTAAAACATTAACGTTTAAGAAGTACAGGTACATTGAGCACTACTGGAGTGGTTGCGGGTAAACTACATTTTAAAGACTGTGTAACACAACAGGTAAGTAGAACTAACAGCAGCTAAAATGTATATGGATCATCTCTCGGTAGTAGATCCCTTTTGAAAGGCGCTACACGACGGCTGTGGTATAGAAATTACATTTTCTATGTGAACGTTCAAATTTGTGCCTCTGGTAATGTGCCTTACCGGCATTTAAAGAAAATTAGTTTTGTGTCCTCTGCACTGTTAAGAGAGAAAGGCTGTGGTTTGGGATAAAAGGTGTAAAGAAAGGAAAGTTGCCTTTTCTTTTATATAGTATAGAGAGATGTGTTAAGCTGACGTTATGATCGCCTTTTGGGGACAGTCGCGGTGGGTCTTGTGTAGACTGGTGAGACGTCCCTGCCATTAATCAGCTGTGATGACACTGTCAGTCCTCCACTCGTGTGCGTGTCTTCATAATCCGAGGTGAGGATCTCATAATCGTATACGTGCAAAAGAAAGTGTGAATCGCCTTAATATTATTTTGCCGTGGTGTATAAAAGGGGTCCCGTGTTTGCACTTGTCTGGGCTGTAGCGCAGGGGGAGGATGAAAAAAATTAAAAGTGCTCACTTTGACTTAAGGCAGAAGCGCAGTCAGCGTCTCAAAGGCCGCACAGCTATGCACGCGCAGCTGGCTGCTCGACTTTTGCTGGGCAGGAGACCACAGTTTTGCAGACACGTTCATGATATCAAAAGTCTCAGCCTCTTTGGAGGTCATTCATATATTATATATATAGCAAAATACCAGCAGCGGAGAAGTAGTGTGTTAAAGAAGTAATGAAAAAGAAAAGGAAACATTTTAATAATAACGTAACATGATTCACATTGTCATGAGTGTTGCTGTCATATATATATATATATATATATACACACACATCTATACACATACATATATACAGTTATATATATATACATATACACACATACATATATATACATATACATATATATACACATACTGTATATATACACACACACATATATACATACTGTATATACACATATATATACATATCTACATATATATATCTACATATATATATATTAGGTGGGACTCGATTAAAAAATTAATCCAATTAATTAGAGGCTGTGTAAGAATTAATCTTGATTAATCGTATGTAATCGACACGTAAATTTGCCCCAAATCGCAAATTTTTTTTTAATTTAAAACGGTTTTAGTGGGCTTACAGAATCAAATAATAGACATGGACATGAATATTGTAAACTGAAGCTGTTTTAATTTCTGAAAAAAAGCTTTAAACTGCATTTGAATTCAAAACAGAAACAAAAATATCATCCCTGGTTAAAATTGGGCAGACTTAAAAATAAAGTGGTAGTTTAAGTACTTTAAGTACATTTTCAGAATAGTATTGTCTTTAAATAATAATAACCAAAATTTCAACATAAAGTGCAGTTTTCTTCTTAAAAAATAAGTCAGAAACATAAAAGGTAATTTGACCAGCTTACTCTTTAAACTCTGAGTAACATTAGCCAAAATTATTTTGTACATTAGGCTAAAACAGTGTGATCATTGAACATTTTGTAATTAGATGTACTTAGAATTACTAACGGTCACGGAAGTCCAATGATCCCCAGTAAGAGCCACAAAGTCCGCTTTCTGTAATGCATCTAATTTTGCTTGCTTTTCAGTGTGCAAAAAACCATGCTTTTATCAAGGCTTCGCTGGTAGTCGAAATGATCAGTCGTAGGAACGCGCTTTATTCCGACTCTAACATTTTTGTAGCTGTGATGTGTGCATCAGTGTAATGGATGTACCAGGAAATCATGCATTGACAAAAGTTCCCGCTTGCTTGGAATTGAAAGTGTGATTAAATGCGTTATTTTTAACGCGTTATGGAGTACATGCATCGAAGCTTCTCAGCTGTGCTTGTGCTAAGAAAGGGAAAATTTTAAAAATAACGTAACATGATTCTGCTAACCTAATATTTTTCATACGCCCCAAACCAAGGAGATGCGAAGGTAAAATGAATCAGGTAGCGCGTACATAGTCAGTACACCCTCTCGAATCAACCTCAATGTCGGCGTTAGAGGCTTAAGACTCTACAATTAGCCACAGCGTGTGGCTTGTCTATGCTAAAGTATGTATTGTAGATCGGGTATATATATACATTTATATATATACCCGTGTACAGTGGAGAAGTAGAAGTTATGAAAAGAAAAGGGAACATTTTAAAAATAACGTAACATGATTGTCAATATACAGTAATTGTTTTGTGAGTGTTATTGAATGTTGCTGTCATCAAGGATTTGATTATCATTATTTCTTTCAATCAGGCTCGTATTTGTAGGATGTGTTCAAGTTACATTCCGTGTTTGTCAATCGCTGTAAAGATAAGAGGTTTCATTCATCGATTAGTTCCTTACTGCATCAATAAACAGCTCGTCTTCCTTTTATCTGTGATGTGACAAACTGCATGCACGGGTTTTTTTACACTGTCTTCCTTTAGCAGGACATTCACTTTTTCCACCGTGTGCTTTGTTTCCGCAGTAGCTGCACTTATGAATATGATTGTATGTATAAGACGCTTCATATTTTTTGCTGCCTTCTCAATTGTGTAATTCGGTTTTGTTCAGCACTCTTTGGAACTGTTGCTTTTGTCTGCGCATTGCGCCAGTTCACGGAGCCGCTTGGTGTTCTTGCATCGAAGGTTCCCAGCTGTACTGGTGCCATCTCGTAATGTCAGCTAAGACCCGCACTTAAAAGTTTCTCTCGCAGTTTCAATGAGTTTGTGCCAAACACCACCCTGACCATCTCATCTTCCTCTGCATAAGCACAGTCCTTCACCCGTGAACATTTACCGCAGTGTTTGTATTGGATTGCCGCTGATGGACGGCCTTATATGGGCAGGCACTAAATTACAAACGCTAGTGGCAGCCTGTCTATGAACTTAATTTAATATAAACTTACGGTTCACGCTGTGCTTTGTTTCCGCATATGCATCATTTGCTTCATAATGTTTTTCTGCCTTCTCAATTGTGAAATGGCGTTTTGTGCTTGGAGTTCTTCCTTGTTCTCTACGTACTTACGTAGGAGGCGTGATGATGTCACACTAAACTCCCCCCACGCCATCTCCAACTCAAGACTCCATTACATTATATGGGGAAAAATAGCTTCCAGTTATGACCCTTATGCGTAGAATTTCGAAATGAAACCTGCCCAACTTTTGTAAGTAAGCTGTAAGGAATAAGCCTGCCAAATTTCAGCCTTCTACCTACACGGCAAGTTGGAGAATTAGTGATGAGTCTGTGAGTGAGTGAGTCAGTGAGTGAGTGAGTGAGGGCTTTGCCTTTTATTAGTATAGATATATATATATATATATATATATATATATATATATATATACACACACAGACACATATATAAACATATATATACATATATATAAATATATATATATACATTTATACACATATATATACAGTTATATATATATACATATACACACATACATATATATACATATATACACATACTGTATATATACACACGCACACATATATACATACTGTATATACACATATACATATCTACATATATACTGTATATACACATATATATACAAATCTACATATATATACAGTGGCTTGCAAAAGTATTCAGCACATTTTGTCACATTACAGCCACAAACATGAATCAATTTTATTGGAATTCAACGTGAAAGACCAATACAAAGTGGTGTACACGTGAGAAGTGGAACGAAAATCATACATGATTCCAAACAATTTTTACAAATAAATAACTGAAAAGTGGAGTGTGCGTAATTATTCAGCCCCCTTTGGTCTGAGTGCAGTCAGTTGCCCATAGACATTGCCTGATGAGTGCTAATGACTAAATAGAGTATTATTTAATTGTCTTTAAATAATATTAACCAAAATTTCAACATAAAGTGCAGTTTTTCTTCTTAAAAAAATAAGTCAAAAACATAAAAGGTAATTTGACCAGCTTACTCTTTAAACTCTGAGTAACATTAGCCAAAATTATTTTGTACATTAGGCTAAAACAGTGTGATCATTGAACATTTTGTAATTAGATGTAATTAGAATTACTAACGGTCACGGAAGTCCAATGATCCCCAGTAAGAGCCACAAAGTCCGCTTTCTGTAATGCATCTCATTTTGCTTGCTTTTCAGTGTGCACAAAACCATGCTTTTATCAAGGCTTCACTCGGGTAGTCGAAATGATCAGTCGTAGGAACGCGCTTTATTCCGACTCTAACATTTTTGTAGCTGTGATGTGTGCATCAGTGTAATGGATGTACCAGGAAATCATGCATTGACAAAAGTTCCCGTTTGCTTGGGATTGAAAGTGTGATTAAATGCGTTATTTTTTAACGCGGTTTGGAGTACATGCATCGAAGCTTCTCAGCTGTGCTTGGGCTAAGAAAGGGAAACATTTTAAAAATAACGTAACATGATTCTGCGTTAACCGAATATTTTTTCATACGTCGCAAACCAAGGAGATGCGAAGGTAAAATGAATCGGGTAGCGCGCGTACATACTCAGTGCATCCCCTCTTGGGAATCGAACCTCGAATGTCGGCGTTAGAGGTGAAGACTCTACAATTGCACCACAGTGTGTGGCTTGTCTATGCGAGAGTATGTACTGTAGATCGGGGTATATATATATACATTTATATATATACCCGCGTATCGCAGTGGAGAAGTAGAAGTTATGAAAAAGAAAAGGGAACATTTTAAAAATAACGTAACATGATTGTCAATATACAGTCATTGTTTTGTGAGTGTTATTGAATGTTGCTGTCATCAAGGATTTGATTATCATTATTTGTTTCAATCAGGGTCGTATTTGTACGATGTGTTGTGTTCAAGTTACATTCCGTGTTTGTCAATCGTTGTAAAGATAAGAGGTTTCATTCATCGATTAGTTTCTTACTGCATTAATAAATAGCTCGTCTTCCTCTTTATCTGAGATGTGACAAACTGCATGCACGGGTTTTTTTACACTGTCTTCCTTTAGCGGGACATTCACTTTTTCCACCGTGTGCTTTGTTTCCGCAGTAGCTGCACTTATGAATATGATTCTATGTATCAGACGCTTCATATTTTTTTGCTGCCTTGTCAATTGTGTAATTCAGTTTTTGTTCAGCACTCTTTGGAACTGTTGCTTTTGTCTGTGCACGCGCGTCAGTTCACGTGAGCCGCTTGGTGTTCTTGCATCGAAGGTTCCCAGCTGTGCTGGTGCCATCTCGTAATGTCAGCTAAGACCCGCACTTAAAAGTTTCTCTCGCAGTTTCAATGAGTTTGTGCCAAACACCACCCTGACCATCTCATCTTCCTCTGCATAAGCACAGTCCTTCACCCGTGAATATTTACCGCCAGTGTTTGTATTGGATTGCCGCTGATGGACGGCCTTATATGGGCAGGCACTAAATTACAAACGCTAGTGGCAGCCTGTCTATGAACTTAATTTAATATAAACTTACGGTTCACGACGTGCTTTGTTTCCGCAGTAGCTGTACTTATGAATATGCTTGTATGCATCATTTGCTTCATAATGTTTTTCTGCCTTCTCAATTGTGAAATGGCGTTTTGTGCTGATCGCTGTTTGGAGTTCTTCCTTGTTCTCTACGTACTTACGTAGGAGGCGTGATGATGTCACACAAAACTCCGACCCCCACCGGCCATCTCCAACTCAACTCCATTACATTATATGGAGAAAAATAGCTTCCAGTTATGACCCTTACGCGTAGAATTTCGAAATGAAACCTGCCCAACTTTTGTAAGTAAGCTGTAAGGAATAAGCCTGCCAAATTTCAGCCTTCTACCTACACGGGAAGTTGGGGAATTAGTGATGAGTCAGTGAGTGAGTGAGTGAGTGAGTGAGTGAGTGAGGGCTTTGCCTTTTATTAGTATAGATACACAGCCAGAGCCTTTTGTTCCACCATTTCTTCCATCGCTTTCCTTACAGCAGATGAACAAAAAGCCTTGGAGGACCATTGGTGTCTCCTTCTTTAAAGACAGAGCTCCACCCCTTATGGAGATGGCGACATATATCTTGGATGACAACCAGTAAGTAGAGTTCATTGACAGACCAGCTTAGTAACGAATTTGAGCTTCTTGCTTACCATAAAACAGCATGGCAATTGCCAATCTCTGTTGAGTAATTTCATCTCTTGGACACTCATATTAAATGGGGCATCTCACAGATCCCCAATCATCATCCTCTTTGTGTTTCATTTTCATTTATTATATCTATAACTACATATATATATATATATTGTAAACAAGCGCTATATAGCGCCCGACCCGGCACAGACTACGCAGAGGCACGTGTTCACACTCAAAGGGCTTTATTTTTGTTTCTTCAGCCGTGGGCACACGTCTTCCCCGTGTCCCACAGGCCCAACAGAGTTCAAGCACCAAAACACACAAACCAACCGCTTCCTGGCACCACCACTCCTCCCAGGCAACCTCGTCCTCTTCCTCCCGATTCTGGCCTCGATTGCTGGGAGGCAGGCCCTTTATGCCCCACCCGGGAGTGATCCAGGTGCCTGACCAGCTGGGCTTAATTGCACCTCCGGGTGGGGCTGATAAACCGTCCAGTGTGGTGGCTGGATTTCTGCAACACCCCCTAGCGGCCACCCCATCTCCCAACCGGGCTGTTGTGGTGGACTCCATGTCCCATGGAGCCATGGGGGAGATTGAGGAGGAATCCACTGCCAGGAGACTGCCCCAAGCGCCCGGGAGGTATTGCAAAGTCCATGATGGCTCCCCCGGGACGTATGCATCAGAGGCGTCCCGACCGGGCATGGGACCCGGCTGTCCGTCACATGGCCCCTCCCTCAGATGAGGCTTGTGGGGCTCATCGGCCTGCTGCGAGGGCCGGTCTTCTCCAGGATGGGGAGTCGGCATTCCTGGTTCCTGCTGCGCCTGTAAAACAGAATAAACAGGTCTGGGGGCGTTGCCCCGACGTCCCTCGGGACAAGCCCGCCAGACATGGCCACCGCCGCCACAGGCATAACACCGCCCACTCCCTCCAGTGCGGCCCCTCTGCATGCGGAAGCAGGCAGGGAACATCTGCCCTTCCCCTCCGAGGAGGGCTTGTGACGGTTCCGCCCCTCTGTAGTGCAGCCCTCCTTCGGCTCCAAGCCGTCAGGCATACACTGCTCTATGTTCCCCCTTTTCCTTTGGGTCGCACTGGCGGTCTGAGTCCCCCTATGAGAAAAGGAGGGACCCCGCACCTCCTGCGTCCCTTTGGACTGCCGCAAGACTGGCGCTAGCGGTCGGGGCGGGGGTGTTTGGCAGCCGGGTTTCCACCTGCTGCCTCCCGCGACGCCGTCCGCCTTGCTGTCAGTCATCACAGCAGCCTCTCGTGTGGTGGGCGGGTCCGCCTGACAGGCAGTACTAAGCAACACTGCTGCCGCCGAGTCCCGCCCCCTTTTCTCTGCGGTGCCGGCTTCACTTACCTGCACCGCTCTGTCCTGCCGGTGGGAGGCTGGCCACCCGCCGCCACGGCCATTCAGCCAGGGCCCTGCACGGGATACCGAGCTTCTTCTCCAGCCCCTCCTTCGCCTCCGACAGGACCTGAAAACTTGTAAAAGGGACTGTAGGGCGAGGACAATGGACTTCACCTCCCCTACAGCCCAAGAAACATTAATAGTGGCGGCTCCGCCCTCCGCCGACCGCGTGCCAAGAAGACCCTGTGGATCCCCCACAGGCCCCTTCGGGTAGTCTGGAGGAGAGGGAAGGGCGTCCGTCATCCCCGCCTGCCGATCCTCCTCGGTGGGTGATTGACACACGCCCCCCCCCCGCTTACGTGTTTCGCGGAGCCGCTCCTGCCCCACTTGCAGGGGCGCCGCGCTGGGAAGCTCGTCCGGGCTCTCCTCCGCCAGCCGCTGGCTCAGGCCGAGGGGAAGACACAGCTCCGCCTCGCTCACCCCCGAGCTGGCTCCGTCGTCACGCCATGGACACTCGTCCCCCTGCCCGCACCGGTGCCGCCTCGGCGTCCAGGAGGTAGGATGACCCGCAGGCGGAAAAACATACCCGCAACTCGTCACCTACCTCCGGTTGCCACCCGTGCGGCGGACTAGCGTGGCGGCGTCTGCCAGTTGGCCTGTGTGTCCGCCCGGCTTTTTTCTTCCCCATGACAAAAGGCGCCTGCAGCAGCTCCTCGGCGGCTTCGGTTGGGTAGTCCCCGCTGGCTTGCGCGTGCCTGCTTGCGGCCCTGCGCGTGTGCGCTGCGCTGTACGCGTGTGCTGGCTTGCGGCTCCTGCCGCGTGCGCGCTTCAGTGCGCTGTGCTGTGCAGTCCTGCCTGACTGCTTGCCTGTAGCTGCGTCGGGAGCGCGCTCTCCGACGCCGCTGAGCCGAGAACCGTGCCCCGCGCTGTTGCGCTTCGCTATGCCGGGTCAGCAAGAGTAAAAAAACGCAGGTTCCGACCCAAATGGACGGGCCGGGATCCGCACGACTACGCCAGTGTAAACAAGCGCTATATAGCGCCCGACCCGGCACAGACTACGCAGAGGCACGTGTTCACACTCAAAGGGCTTTATTTTTGTTTCTTCAGCCATGGGCACACGTCTTCCCCGTGTCCCACAGGCCCAACAGAGTTCAAGCACCAAAACTCACACAAACCAACCGCTTCCTGGCACCACCACTCCTCCCAGGCAACCTCGTCCTCTTCCTCCCGATTCTGGCCTCGATTGCTGGGAGGCAGGCCCTTTTATGCCCCACCTGGGAGTGATCCAGGTGCCTGACCAGCTGGTCTTAATTGCACCTCCGGGTGGGGCTGATAAACCGTCCAGTGTGGTGGCTGGATCTCTGCAACACCCCCTAGCGGCCACCCCATCTCCCAACCGGGCTGTTGTGGTGGACTCCATGTCCCATGGAGCCACGGGGGAGATTGAGGAGGAATCCACTGCCAGGGAGACTGCCCCCAAGCGCCCCGGGAGGTATTGCAAAGTCCATGATGGCTCCCCCAGGACGTATGCATCAGAGGCGTCCCGACCGGGCATGGGACCCGGCTGTCCGTCACAATATCTATATTTACACATCTATATATATATATATATATATATAAATACACAACTATATAGTGTACATTGTACATTACTATCCATATTACCCATTCCACCTCCCAATTCTCATTTCCATAGCAGGCAAATAAAAATAAATCCTATAGTAGAGTGCATACAAATTTAAATTGTCTTTGAGATAGAGCTTATTAAGTAGTCGGGGTCAGTTATAGGATGTAATCTCGACACCCTGGAGGTAGTAGTGAGGGTGAGAATTAAAATAAAACTGAGTGCCTTTATGAACAATGTTGCACATCCTCTCTCTGACACAATAACACAGGTCTTTCAGTCAATGAATTATTCAGCAGAAGTATGTCAGGAGATGTATTTATAATGCATCATGGTCACTGCACTGTTTTCATTAGCCAAGTCAGAGGTTGTTGTTTGTTATAATATTTGCATATTTATTGAACTTCTGTAAAAAGCTATTTTCCCTTGGGCCAAATAAAGCTCTATCTACAGTACCTATTTCAATTTCAATTTACATTATATATAGAATAAGAGTGTAAGTGACTATATACAGACAACATAAGCAATTATTGGACAATGATTAATATAATTATGCAATGATTATTAAATTATAAAGTAATGAGTTTGAGTTTCATGCTAACTTGCAGTATATGCATATTTGAATTTTTAAATAGCAATAGGGCTGTCATTTCAAATGCATGTAATAATAAGAATCTGCACTCCCCAAGGAAAGGTAAGTTCTTATAGTAACTGACATGAATGATTTATACTGCTAAAGATTCTTGCCTTATTTGGATGCTTTTCTTTTTGAGACTATTTTCCATGAAAGTACAGCCTTACATCTTACCATTGTTCTTCTCTGTTTAAAATGATTCAGTTGTATTACATCACCTAAGTATATACTGCATATCGGATAAACATAAGTTAAAAATAGTGCTATAAATTATAGACTACTCTTTCATTGATGTACTTGTAAGCACTAATTTGATATACTTTACCTCTTAAAGTGTAAATATTTATAAACATATAACCTTTAATAGGAAATATAAATGTTCAACCATGACAGGTAGACAGAAAATGTTTTTTTATAGTAATCCATGTATTTACAGTATATTATAAATCTTATTTTCTCAGAATCACTGGCTCATTACCCTGTTAAATGTCTATTTTTTATTATTTATTTTACTTTAAAGGTTCTGTGATGTATTACTGAAAATGTAGCTACAGATTTTCATAAATCCCAGTAAGCCTTCTATAAAATGGGTCTCAAACTGGGAGCCAAGAGGCCGCACTAGTTGCAGTTTTTCTTCAAGTAGTTTTATTTTTTTTATTGGTAGTCAATTACTGCCATGAATGGAACCCACTTCTCTGCCTTAAATTTAAGTGCCTTGCTTTTTTAAGGTTTGAATGATTTCACACACATAACTGCTTTTTTCTTTAACTAACTGCCAGTTAATACAAAGATGTAATGCCCACCAACAGCTAATGGGTCTGCTTGCACCCTATACTTTGGGTTCCTATAAAATACTTGCAAAGAAAAAAGTGAAGGAACAAGAAATATTGCCCATAAACCATTTAAACAATACGCTCTGAACATGAAAATCAAAAATACTTGAAATTTCTGTTGTGTCAAAATGAGAACACTGAAAAATCATGGAATCAATGTATTTTATTAACGGTAAATACTGGCTTCTATTTAAGAATGTGTTTGGAATGGAACTGTGCAGCCTTGGCAACTCTGCAGGACCTGATTTTAAAACCCTGTTCTATAGTATAGAATAGTAAGCACTTCGGTATACTTAAATAACCTAATCTTCATTCAGTCTATTTTATTAGTGAAAGAAGATTGGCTCTGTTTTAGCCAGCCAATAAAGCTTTATTTTATTTAGTACTTTTCTAAACACCATTTCAAGGTAAGGTACATTTAAAGAGGTTCAATATAATTATTTACATATATATGCATTTTTGCTTTGAAAAAGATCTAGGCAGTTGAAGTGTTATATAGTGAGTTGGACGGAAATCAGGACTGATGTGGCAACCTTACATTTTAAAATCTTACCACTAGACTTCATAGCTTAAAGGTTGAAATTGAAGAACTTATCCCCAAGAGTGCACTGTCTAAAACCATGAGCACAAAACAAAACAAGACATTTACTGTAAAAATGAAAGAACATGGTGGCACAGTGGTAGCTCTGCTGCCTCGCAGTATGGAGACCAGGATTTGTGTCTTGGGTCCTCCCTGCATGGAATTTGCATGTTCTCCCCGTGTATGTGTGTGTTTCCTCACACAGTCCAAATGCATACAGGTTAGGTGGATTGCTGATACTAAATTGGCCTTTGTGTTTGGTGTATTCTCCCTGTGATGCACTGGCACCCTGTCCAGGACTGGTCCCTGTCTTGTGCCCTATGCAAGCTGAGATAGGCTCCTGTAACTCTCTAAGCAGGTTAAAAAAATGATTGACTGACTGACTTTCATCATGAAATTTGAGGTATTGTCAAATATAACCTGGCTTGGATGATAAAGTATTAATGTAACTGCCTACACTTTCTTTACTACACCTGTTCATACCAGTATAACCCTGGATGGGATGCCAATTCACTGAAGCATTCATGTCCCTGTGTTGTTAAAGTAAACCAGATACTACTATTCAACATAGAGTGTTAAGACAAATACAATAAAGAATAACTATCATTACCATACATGATTCAGTCTTTATGAATTGTGTATGGTATTTCATTTATTTTGGAAAAAAATGCTGAACTGTTTTGATATTCTACTGGGTTTTTGGAAGATGACTTATTAAGAAATATTAGCTATATTAACAGATTAATCATTTGAAGACACTACAGTCTGACTAATAAAGTATAAGGACTGAGTTTAACAGATTTTTGCATAGAAATTTTAATAAAACCAAATAGAATTGTGTAAAAAATCCACTTTCCTTCAGATGGTATGTTCAGTTTTCTAAAACAGTGCTAAATGACAACATGAGCAGAGCATACTGGGACATGTATAGCCATCAATCTAAGACCTAGATTTCAGAAAGCAGAGAATTAATCCCTTTTGATCTGCTGCTCTCCCAGACATAACTAATCACAAAAAGCAGAGTGAGGAGAAAAAAAAACACATTAAAAGGCAACTGTTCTGAAAGAGAGGTACATACTGTAGATCTCTGTGTTTGTGTGAATGTGAATGTGGAGCAATGGAAGTGAGGGTAATAAAAGCCCACACTGTTACACACAAAGCCTGTGCTATCTGAGTCAAAAGCTGCAGGGCTACAGTATATGATGAAATTAAAAATCTGCAAAGTTTATAATATCTTTAAAAGAGGCCATACTGTTTAAAAATCATGAATCATTTAATTACAGAACACTTTAAAAGACATGTGTGATACAGAATGAAAATAATGAATATATATATAATTAATTTGAACTTCACATTAGATCATCCATAGGTAAATGACTTCTGCCATAATATACTGTTACCATAAAAATGCAGAAAATATTCTGTATAAGAATTTAATGGGCTAATTGACAGTTAGAGTAAAGAAAATAAAAATATTTTTAAAATTATGATGAACAACAATTCCAAAATGCACAAAAAAATATTGTTCCTTCCTTTAATGGAAAATAATTAAGGCTGGGAATTGATAGAAACAAATGCACTAATTAAATGCACAAATGTATATACTGTAATTAATCACGGTTAATTGTATCTAACAATAAAAGTAATTATAAAATTAATACATAAATCATGAAATAAATACACACCAAATCACAAAATTAATGTAGAATGGACACAAGGGACTTAAAAAAAAATAATGACAAACCTGAACTTTTAACAAAATATTACTTGACTAAGTAGAACCTGAATTTGGATGTCTTCCTTAAAGGCAAGTTGAAAAAAAGGCAATAAGAAAATGAGGCCAATGCATTAATTCTCAGATTGGCATAGCACATGAGACACAGACAAGTCAAAGTACAAATTAAATGATCAAAACGACTGTTGACTTTGAATGTACTGCTAAAGACTGATTTAACTGAAAGAATACAAATCTCTTAAATGGGCATACATTGAAACTTGTGCTAAAACTTTGTAAATACTATCCTCAATTGTTCATCACTATCAACAACTTGATAATTATACTCTACACAAGTGCTTTTCATCTGGTGCACCATGGAAACAACTGTGTAGTGCCCCTTTTTCCAGACCCAAGACAGACATGCTGCTCAGGTGGTCGGGACCTGTCCAAGAAGGATGGGACTACCTGGAAAAGCTGACATAAAAGCAGCTCCATGATCACCGTTTTGCAGACATGGCACATACAGAGCACTTTACCAGCCAGGAGATGTGTTGGGGGTCCATCTGCCTAGGTACAAATTCATCAGAGGGCCACTGGGCAAAGGAGTTGGGTCAGTAGAGTTAGGCAGAGAGAAGACCGCCTGTATGAGTGGGCAAGAGGACAAAGCAGCAGGGTAATGCATCCAAAATTGTCACTAAATGTTGTGTCTGCAAACAGCAATCTGTTTGCTGTCCCACCTCTTTGAAAAGTTTAGCACATCTAAGATATTTAATGCTTTTTGGTTGGTAGAATCTTGATGTGCCTTGAGATTTTTTGGGTTACAAAAAGTGTGCCGCCACAAAAAAATACTTGGAAAACACTGCTCTGCCTACTCCTTTGCTCCTGGCACACTAAAAAAAAGTTTACCGTAGCTGCTATCTCACTTAAAAACTGACACCGTGCATTACTTGAATAGTTATGTTGAATTCTTTGAATAAATTAACACAGATACTGCAAACTGGAATCAAGGGCAGGGATAATCATTACACTTCTATTTTGTAGAATTCTGTCATTACAATAGGGCAGTCAGCATTGTAGGCTACATGGCAGACTGGTGAGTCAAATACAGAGGTTCTAGAGACTTATTTTCATTTTAGTGCCACTCGATGAAAACTTAATTAGCACTTATGTGATATGACATTGATTCAATCTTCTTAAAGAAAACTGAAATAAAAAACAAAAAAGAGAGAGCATAATATTTACTTTCTCAACTTTTCTCTAGGACTGCACCAGGACTGCCATAACCCGCCTAGTCCTTACCCCATACCTCCCACACCTTTGCACCTATGTCAAGATGTATATATTAAAAAAATGAACTCCAGTGCTATGTATTGACATGTCGCGCATCATTGGGAACTGCATAATACAAAATTTTAAACCTTTAAATGAAAAGTTTATAGATTTTTAAAGGTAGTATATAAATATTTTACTGGATGTGTATGTAATTCTTTAGGTACACACTTAACTTATTTGGATTATTTTTTTGTAACGTTAAAAAAAAAAAAAAATTACATAACATTGCTGCCCTGACCAAAGCAGTGCTTGAGGCATTTGCCACATTGCAGGCCCGGGATGCGATAATATTTTTTAAAGCGTTAAACAGACCACATTAATCGCAAAAGTGAACGTGTTAACTTTCCTGGGCCTAAAAGTAATATATTTTAACATTCAGTAAATCCTAGGAACACTCACCAAGGCTTTCTAACATAACATGCATGTACAATAAATGGCATTGGTCTTTATGGAGCTTTCACACACTCTCTTTGACCACATGGATTTTAATGACTTGCATGTTAGCTTTAAAGGAGACTCTAAACTGCCCTGGTATGAACAAGTATTGGATGTGTATGTAATTCTTTAGGTACACATTTAACTTATTTGAATTATTGTTTCATAATGTTAAAAAAAAAATTACATAAAAATGCCACCCTGTTTTTCAGATAGATAGATAGATAGCTAGAACCATTCACTTGTTACAATAGTATGAGTTAATATTGCTCTGTCCAGTTATTATTTAGCAGATAAGTTTAATGTACTGCGGTGGGCTGGTGCCCTGCCCGGGGTTTGTTTCCTGCCTTGCACCCTATGATTGATAGATAGATAGATACTTTATTAATCCCTATGTTGGCTGGGTGTGGCTCAAGCAGACTCCCATGACCCTGTAGTTGGGATATAGTGGGTTGAATAATGGATGGATAGATGTATTATTGTTGTGTTTAAGGAAACTTATGTATTGGCGTTTAAAATGTCATTATTTTCCCTGTGTTTTACCAGTAGAACCCCAAGAGCCAAGACCACCCCTTCTATCACTACTAAGGACAGCCCAAAGCCGATAAAAGGAGACTCAGCAGTGCGGTTCATTGTTGAGTGTAGTATTGAGTTTATTTCTATAAGTGTTCCTTTTTTCTTTGATAGCTGGTTTTGTGATTTATGCTCTGTCTCTGCATTTTGCCTCTGGTGTGTGGATTAGGACATTTTTGCAACTACTATTTTGCTCCTTGAGCATTTCTGCTATTTTCCCTTTTGTTAAAGTAAAACCCTCTTTTATTTAAAAAAATAAAACCTTATAGTTAAGAGTTTTAACGGTTTCTCTCCCAACTTCCCAAGGCCATGCTCCCCTAGGATGAAACATATTTCTGTTTTGCATTCTGTGGATATTTTTTAGGGCCTCAACTATTTTTACTATTTTGGTGCCAGAATCACAAAACCCAGACATGGTGAAAAGTTTGACTCCTCCAAAAAAGCTCTAAATGTCAGACTAGGGTCCTCCCAAACCTACCGAGAAAAAGTTACCTGACCCCAATACATTATTTGCTGGCTTCAGCCTACATGGACCTAAAAAGGGTTTTGAATTTAAAAGGTTCAAAAAAAGTTAAAAAAACACAAAATATGTCAATAAACATTAGCCACACAATAAACTGTAATTTAACAGTAGTGTGTTGTTTACATACAGTAAAGGGTCACTGGCACAGCAGTAGATTTAAGGACAGATTCCATTCACAAGTTGCAGTCAATTGTAAGAATTCAGTTATCTATACTAATAAAAGGCAAAGCCCTAACTGACTGACTCACTCCTTACTAATTCTCCAACTTCCCGTGTAGGTAAAAGGCTGAAATTTGGCAGACTCATTCCTTACAGCTTACTTACAAAAGTTGGGCAGGTTTTATTTCGAAATTCTACGCGTAATGGTCATAACTGGAACCTACTTACGTACATATATACGGCCATAGCCTGCAGCTCGGTCGCCGTGTGAGGTGGAGTTGCGCCCCTCATCGTCACGCCTTCCACGTAATTGAGTGCCTGCCCATATAAGGCTGTCCGTCAGCAGCAATCCAATAGACACGCTGCCGCTAAATATTCGCGGGTGAAGGATTGTGCTTATGCAAACGAAGATGAGATGGCCAGGGACAGACTAGTGTTTGGCACAAACTCAGCGAAAGTGCGAGAGAAACTTTTAAGTGCCAGGTCTTAGCTAACATTAAATAAAGCTGTGAACATCGCAAGATCGCATGAGATAGTACTCCGAGTGGCTCACGTGAACTGACTGTGAACACAGTACGCAGAGAACAAGAAAGAGCTCCAAAGAGCGCTGAACAAAAAACGCATTACACAATTGAGAAGGCAGCAAAAGAATATGAAGCGAGTGACGCATAAAAGCATATTCACAAGTGCAGCTACTACGGAAACAAAGCACGGTGTAAACCTTAAGTTTAAATTAAGTTCTTAGACACGCTGCCACTGCCGTTTGTCATGCCTACGACAAATACGATATTTACGAGATACAAGTTTAATGAGAAGACGCAGGGTATAAACAAGACTTTTGATCACTTTGTAACGGAGTTAAAATTGCTGGTGAAGGACTGTACTTATGCAAACAAAGATGAGATGGTCAGGGATAGAATAGTGTTTGGCACAAACTCAGCGAAAGTGCGAGAGAAACTTTTAAGTGCCGGGTCTGAGCTAACATTAAATAAAGCTGTGGACATTGCAAGATGGCACGAGATAGCACAACCACAGCTGAGAACCTTCGATGCATGTACTCCGAGCGGCTCACGTGAACTGACTGTGAACGCAGTACGCGCACAAAAAGCAAGAGCTCCAAAGAGCGCTGAACAAAAAACGTATTACACAATTGAGAAGGCAGCAAAAGAATATGAAGCGTATGATGCATACAAGCATATTCATAAGTGCAGGTACTACGGAAACAAAGCACATGGTGGAAAAAGTCAATGTCCAGCTAAAGGAAGACAGTGTAAAAAATGTGGTAAATTGAACTACTTCACTAAAGTTTGCAGGACCGGGAAAGGTAAACCTGTGCATGCAGTGTGTGATGTCTCAGATAAAGAGGAAGACGAGCTGTTTATTGATGCAGTAAGAAAGGAACAACCCTCTGAATATTAACAAGCCTTTGTAGACATATCAATAGGAAAGCAAGGTGTAAAGCTTAAGTTTAAATTAAGTTCATAGACACACTGCCGCTAAATATTCACAGGCAAATCCACAACTTAATACCGGGAATGCCTGTTAAACATCTTAGATTCACGAGTACCGATTTGGGTAGTGAACACTTCGATGAATGAAACCTATTATCTTTAAAACGCTTCTTTGACTCATCAGCAGCTTTAAAGCTTACAACTATTCTAAGCAATCAATCCGTTTATAATGCCAGCTATAATAGCGAGGATAATGTAAATAGTAAAGTGGAAAACTTTAATTCTAAAGTAAGAACTGCTGTTGACATAGTTGCACCTGAAAAGACAATTAAAAAATCCTCTAGTACTGTTATTCCATGGAAGACCCAAAGAGTGTCTGATTTAAAAAGAACATGTCGTAGAGCTGAGCGTAAATGGAGGAAAACTAAACTAACTATCCATTATGAGATATTGAAGGCTAAAATAACAGAATACAATAACACAGTCCGCCTTGAGAGGCGCTGCTATTTCTCTAATATTATAAATAACAATGCTAGTAATCCCAGAGTTTTATTTTCAACAATTGACCGTCTGTTAAACCCAGGTAACACAAAGGAATGCCCCAGAATACTTCCAGTGAAACCTGTGAGAACATTGCTGTATTTTTCACTCAAAAAATTAATGATATTAGAGATAACATAGTATATCTCCCCAACACTGCAGAACCTCCAAAGCCCCGGTACTCCGTTATAAACAAATTAAATGCTTTCACCAGGATAGATTTACCTGAATTACATAGTATAATCTCTCAACTGAAACCCTCCACCTGCGTCCTTGATCCAATACCAACAAGGTTTTTCAAAGAAATATCAGGCGTGCTAATTGACAATATTCTGACATAGTAAATTCATCATTAGATACGGGGTCTTTCCAGACTGTCTTAAGACTGCTGTAGTTAAACCCCTTCTTAAGAAACATAATCTTGACCCTCTGCCTTTGAAAATTTTAGACCCATTTCTAACCTACCCTTCTTAAGTAAAATTCTAGAGAAGGCAGTCATTATGCAGTTAAATGACCACCTAAATAAACATGCTATTCTTGATACTTTTCAGTCAGGCTTCAGAACAAATCACAGTACAGAAACTGCACTCGTTAAAGTAGTAAATGACTTGGGGAAATGCAGACAGAGGCCATTTATCTGTTCTCATCCTCTTAGATCTGAGTGCTGCATTTGACACCATTGATCATAATATTCTTAGAAATCACCTTAGTCAATGGGTGGGCCTCTCTGGCAGTGTCTTAAATTGGTTTGAATCCTACCTGGCAGGGAGAAAATTCTTTGTGAGTTGTGGTAATCAAATCTCAAAGACACATGATATCCGATATGGTGTTCCACAAGGCTCTATCCTGGGTCCGCTGCTTTTCTCAATTTATATGCTTCCGTTAGGTCAGATTATCTCAGGTTACAACGTGAGCTACCACAGCTATGCTGATGACACACAGCTGTACTTATCAATAGCACCTGATGACTCCGACTCTTTCGATACACTAACACAATGTCTTACTGGTATTTCTGAATGGATGAATAGTAATTTTCTCAAACTAAATAAAGAGAAAACTGAAATTTTGGTAATTGGCAATAATGGATTCAGCGAGGTTATCAGAAATAAACTTAACGCACTAGGATTAAAAGTTAAGACGGAAGTAAAAAATTTAGGGGTAACCGTTGACTGTAATCTGAATTTTAAATCGCATATTCATCAGACCACTAGGACAGCATTTTTTCACTTAAGAAACATAGCTAAAGTTAGACCTCTTATATCATTGAAAGATGCTGAGAAATTAATTCACGCTTTTGTTTTCAGTAGACTAGATTACTGTAACGCACTCCTCTCAGGACTACCCAAAAAAGACATAAATCATTTGCAACGAGTGCAGAATGCAGCTGCTAGAATCCTAACTGGGAAAAGAAAATCTGAACACATTTCTCCAGTTTTGATGTCACTACACTGGTTGCCTGTGTCATTCATATGGCGTTATTTCAGTGCCACTATTCTGAGCGCACGTAAAAAAATATTGCAAGTGCAAGTGTTGCATTTTGAGGAGAAATTTATTTTGAGCGCACAAAAGCTGAATTTGAGTGAACAAAATTCATTGCTGCGTGCAAAAAATGTATTTCAGTGTTTGCACTTATCCATATACACACACACAATAGCACCCCCTCTCGCTCAGTTTTTTCATTTGCGCTTGCTCGCAATGTGTTGCTTGCGCTCACAACATTCTCTGCTGCAAGCGCTCAACTCTCTGTACACCGTTATAAGTGTGCCACAAAACCAACCAATCACAGACTTGGTTTCAAAAATTCTGATTGGCTCTTACGGTCTCCAATCAGCTCGCTAGCTGCTGCATTCATTGTGGCACATCTGCGAGATGCTTCTGGTGATTTTATACATTCTTGCCTATCAATTACCACTAATGTAAATCACAGTAAGAAGAACATGAAACAAAGGCATTCTTTTTAAATTGTTGTATTTATTGGAAAAAACGCTTACACAAAATAACATTACTCCCAAAAGTACCTATTCTGGAATAATGACTATTATATATGTTTGTGGATTTGAAGGAGCTTCAGGATCCAGGCATTGACTGGGAGAGTACTACACCAACGATAGTCTTAACAAATAATATATTTTAAAATAAAATAATTAAAGATATTATCCAAATTGGGGTTTAATTGAGTTTAGCTGGATTTAGCTACATTTCGGACTGTTTCCGGAATGCAGCAGCTAGCGAGCTGATTGGAGACCGTAAGAGCCAATCAAATTTTTGAAACCAAGTCTGTGATTGGTTGGTTTTGTGGCACACTTATAACGGTGTACAGAGAGTTGGCCGCAGCAGAGAATGTTGTGCGCAAGCAACACATTGCGAGCAAGCGCAAATGAAAAAACTGAGCGAGAGGGGGTGCTATTGTGTGTGTGTATATGGATAAGTGCAAACACTGAAATACATTTTTTGCACGCAGCAATGAATTTTGTTCACTCAAATTCAGCTTTTGTACGCTCAAAATAAATTTCTCCTCAAAATGCAACACTTGCACTTGCAATATTTTTTTACGTGTGCTCAGAATAGTGGCACTGAAATAATGCCATACATTCAGGATTGACTTTAAAATACTGCTTATGGTTTATAAAGCCTTAAATAATCTCGCTCCATCTTATATATCGGAATGCCTGACGCGTTATATTCCAAATCGTAACCTTAGATCTTCAAATGAATGTCTCCTTATAATTCCAAAAGCTAAACTTAAAAGAAGTGGTGAGGCGGCCTTCTGCTGTTATGCACCCAAAATCTGGAATAGCCTGCCAATAGGAATTCACCAGGCTAATACAGTAGAGCACTTTAAAACACTGCTGAAAACACATTACTTTAACATGGCCTTTTTATAACTTCACTTTAACTTAATACTGATACTCTGTATGTTCAATTCTTCATACTAATTATGGCTCCAAAATCCATACTGACCCCTATTCTCTCTTCTGTTTCTTTTTCCGGTTTCTTTGTGGTGGCGGCCTGCGCCACCACCACCTACTCAAAGCATCATGAGGCACCAACATTGATGGACTGAAAGCCAGAAGTCTACGTGACCATCATCATCAAGTCCTTCAATGAAAACCCTAAATACAAAGAGGACTGTTTGACTTATGTTAGGTAGATTGCCCAGAGGGGACTGGGTGGTCTCTTGGTCTGGAACCCCTACAGATTTTATTTTTTTCTCCAGCATTTGGAGTTTTTTTTTGTTTTTTCTGTCCACCCTGGCCATCGGACCTTACTCTTATTCTATGTTAATTAATGTAGACTTATGTTTATCTTTTATTGTGTCTTCTATTTCTCTATTCATTTTGTAAAGCACTTTGAGCTACATTTTTTTTGTATGAATATGTGCTATATAAATAAATGTTGATTGATTGATTGATTGATACAACGGTTGACAAACACGGAATATAACTTGAACACAACACATCCTCCAAATACGAATTGATTGAAAGAAATAATGCTAATCAAATCCTTGATGACAGCAACACTCATAACAGTCACAAAACAATTACATTGACAATCATGTTACGTTATTTTTAAAATGTTTCCTTTTCTTTTTCATAACTTCTCTAACACACTACTTCTCCACTGCAAAGCGCGGGTATTTTGCTAGTTGTATATATATATATACTATGTAAATAATTTTATTTATTTACTATTTTTTGGGTATTTTTATCAATTCTTTCGTGGAGACATGCAATTAAGAATTTCATTGTACTATATACACATGACAACAAATTTGATTTGACTTTTAGAAATATACATTGTATGCTGTATTTCAGTACGGCTCCATAAAGTTTAACATGACTAAATTTAATGTTTTTTTTTCACTAGTTCACAAGATAGATTCATGTTCAAGTCAACAGGTTCTGAATCAAGTATCACTTCGAAACCTGGTAAATACTGTTTTACTTTACTTGATATATATGATTAGTTTGTCTACTGGGTAACTGAGGACAGGGTAGAGATGCGTTTGTGCATGTGCCCTATTACAGACTGGCATCAGCTCCAGGCTTGGGGCCAGAATTGCGCTGACTGCTACTGGGATAGGTTCTGACTCTCTGGAACTCTGTAACAGAAAAACCGGGGTCAAGTAATACAAGAAGATAAATGGGAGAGTACCATTTATGGTATCATTTTTATGCCTTCTAAGCTTCTCTATAATAAATATCTTTTACCTTTTAGGTTACTATAGACATTACTATTTTGTTTAATAATTTACTATGTTAATTGTGTTTTCCAGCAGCATTATACGGTACAATACAGACTGATTAGTCTTAAAATCAGCTGATCTGACTAATTTCAGTTTTTGCCGTGTATGTGACAGTACAGTACCACCCTGAGCCAGTGAGAGATCAAATCCATATATTTTTGGAGATATTAAGTGCTTGCCACAAATATTACACAATATTATACAAAGAGTTTCCATCTGATACAACAAAGAGAGCTATAAGTGAATCACAATAACAAAATCCATTAAGAGTGTGAAAACACCAATTCAAAAAGATATTAATCAGGAGCAAATCCAGAACATACACTAGGCTTTAGTGAGGCAAACACCTGTTTGCATCTATCAAAGGTTAAATATAATGCTATATATTTGCATCTAGTATTAGGTCATATAAATTGTTCTATTATTACTTTAACAAAGCTTAAAAGTATGCAGGCATACCATGTTATAAAAATTTTGTTTTGTTCCAGTTTGGACAGCACAGCTCGGGGATAACTGATCCATTGCCTAGTAGCTAAGCTTTTGAAAGAACATACAGACAGCGCAGTTCACAATTTTAAGTCACATTAGCAATACACAGTGGAGGAACATGGTTATTGGTAAAGAAAATATGCAGCGCACCACATAAAATATAGGATACATACAATTATATTGTAATTTCCACTTTCAATACACATACTGAGTAGTCAGTATAAATGAGTAACCTTCTTTGAATTTCTATTTCATACCAGTGCCAGAAATAAATTAGACTGTTATTAATAACTAGCAGAATACCCGCGCTTCGCAGCGGAGAAGTAGTGTGTTAAAGAAGGTACGAAAAAGAAAAGGAAAAATTTTAAAAATAACGTAACATGGTTGTTAATGTAATTGTTTTGTCATTGATATGAGTGTTGTTCTCATATCTATCTATCTATATATATATGTTGTTCTCATATCTATCTATATCTATCTATCTATCTATCTATCTATCTATCTATCTATCTATCTATCTATATATATATATATATATATATACCCGCGCTTGGCAGCGGAGAAGTAGTGTGTTAAAGAAGGAAAGAGAAAGAAAAGGAAACATTTTGAAAATAACGTAACATGATTGTCAATGTAATTGTTTTGTGTATTTGGCGGCAGCGTCACGAAGTTGTGTTAAGAGAGAAAGTCTTTGGTTTGGGATAAAAGGAAAAAAGGTGTAAAGAAAGGAAAGTTGCCTTTTTCTTTTATATAGTATAGGGAGATGTGTTCGCTGACGTTATGATCGCCTTTTGGGGACAGTCGCGGTGGGTCTTGTGTAGACTGGTGAGACGCCCCGCCATTAATCGGCTGTGATGGCACTGTCAGTCCTCCACTCCTGTGCGTGTCTTCATAATCCGAGCTGAGGACCTCATAATCGTATACGTGCAAAAGAAAGTGTGAATCGCCTTAATATTATTTTGCCGTGGTGTTGAAAAGGGGTCCCGTGTTTGCACTTGTCTGGGCTATAGCGCAGGGGGAGGATGAAAAAAATTAAAAGTGCTCACTTTGACTTAAGGCAGAAGCGCAGTCAGCGTCTCAAAGGCCGGCACAGCTATGCACGCGCTGGCTGCTCGACTTTTGCTGGGCAGGAGACCCCAGTTTTTGCAGACACGTTCATGATATCAAAAGTCTCAGCGCTCTTTGGAGGTCATTCATATATATATATATAGCAAAATACCAGCGCCTACAGCGGAGAAGTAGTGTGTTAAAGAAGTAATGAAAAGAAAAGGAAACATTTTAATAATAACGTAACATGATTGACATTGTCATGAGTGTTGCTGTCATATATATGCCTGCCTAAATAAGTCACCCTCGCTTTGCTCTTACTTTTTTACCGTTCATTTAATCATGGCTAGTGGCGGAAAAATTATAAAATGGAAGGAGGATGGCTTTACCAAAACAATTATTGGTGGTGAATCGATTATTCATAAAGCTTGAATTGGTGATCTGTTTTTCTGTGTTAACCTGATATTTTTTCATACTTCTTCTCAAACTAAGGTGGTGTAAGCGTAAAATGAATCGGGATGCGCTGATCAATGTAATCGGTGTACCAGGAAATCATGCATTGACAAAAGCTCCCCTTTGCTTGTAATGCAAAGTGTGATTAAATGCATTATTTTTTAACGCGTTATGGAGCACATGCATCGAAGCTCCTCAGCTGTGCTTGTGCTAAGAAAAGGAAAGATTTTAAAAATAACGTAACACGATTGTCAATGTGACCTTTTGTAAGTAGTGCCTGGAGGATTCAGTGTGGAAAAACTCTAGAGACAGCGTGTGTATTAACTTGTGGATTTTTCTGTGAGTATTTGGTGGCAGTCTGACGAAGTTGCTTCAGAAGACGGCGTTAGCCGCGGAGCTCAGCTCAGAGCGAAATGAGATGACTGGGAGGGGAGATGATGACGTGACTCCACCACCCGCCTTAACTGTCAATCCCCACAAACACAGTCTCTCGGAATTTGCATAAGCACACCCCTTCACCTACAATTTTAACTTAGTTACAAAGTGATCAAAACTCTCGTTTATATCCTGCGTCTTCTCATTAAACTTGTATCCCGCATTACCTGTGGGCATGTGAAACGCCAGCGGTAGCCTGTCTATGAACTTAATTTAAAGTTTAGGTTTACACCTTGCTTTCTTTCCGAGGTAGCAGCACTCATGAATATGGTAGTATATGTCACTCGCTTGCTTCTTATTGTTTCGCTGCCTTCTCAATTATATAATGCATGTTTTCTTAAGCGCTTTTTGGAGGTCTTCCTGGTTTTCTACGTACTGTGTTGACAGTCAGTTCACGTGATTACGTGGGAGGCGTGATGATGTCACTCAAAACTCCGCCCCCCACGTCTTTCCAGCTCAACTCTATTACAGTTAATGGAGAAAAACACCTTCCATTTATGACCATTAGGCGTAGAATTTCGAAATGAAACCTGTCCAACTTTTGTAAGTAAGCTGTAAGGAATGAGCCTGCCAAATTTCAGCCTTCTACCTACACGGGAAGTTGGAGAATTAGTGATGAGTGAGTGAGTGAGGGCTTTGCCTTTTATTAGTATAGATAATAAAACACTCAACTCCGAAAGTGAAGTACATACTATTAAAAAAAAATGTAAATGGCAGTTGTGTGAAAATACCAAGTACTGTATAATCCATGAAACACACATAAGCATTAATACAGCAAGTCCGAACAGATTGGAATTGTGTTGAGCAATGGTTGTCCCCAAGAGTTAAATAAACAGTTAGATCACTAACTGAAGTACAAAAGATGGATGGGAAAAAGAAAACTACCAAAATTTCGTCTAAACATTGTATGAGCAATGTCCCTTAAGAATGTAAAGTAATTTTCTAGCCTGCTTAATCTAAATCAGTCTTGTGGGGTTGAGGCTATCCCATTTAGCATAGGGTGCAAGGCAGGGTCAAATTCTGTACAGGGTGCCAGTCCACGGGGCAAACACACACTAAACAACATTAGGGCCAATTCGGCACAAGCAATTCACCTAGCCTGCATGTCTTTAGACACTGGGAGAACACCCCTGCAGATATGGGGACAATATGCAGCCTATATGCACGGAAGACCTGGGACACGAATCCTGGTCTCCTTGCTGTGAGGCCACGGGCTACCTCAAAACTACCATTCCGCCGGTCCACTTAATTATGTACAAAAAAGAAAAAAAAATCAAATGTATAATGCAGCCTTAATGTTTCTTTTGCTGACATACAATTTACAGTACTTCTTTCTTCATCAAGTTAAAAAAAACACCATAAAGTCAATGTGTTAAAGAAACCACATTAGTTTATTTTAAGGTAGAAATCTGTCGTACGGCCAACCAAACCATGAACTAGAGCCTTCAACAAAGGAATCTGTAACTTTAGCTGGACACTAGAAACCACTGACCAGTGTTAACTGGAGAGCGTGCTGTCTAACCGAGCCCAGAATCCGGTTACTAAATGTAAGCATAAACTGAAACCAGCTTGTCGTCAGAAGTTCATGCGAACAGAACGAAGAAAGAATCGAACTCGCTCTTTAAAAAAACGGGGAGGTGGGACCTCAGTTAGTTGGCAGTGGTCCACATCCAAACTTCCAAACTCCTGTCATCAGTTCAGGCACCATCACGATTCGCCCCGTTCAGTGGCTACAGAATTAACTAGTTCTTGCTTGCATTTTTTATTGCAAAACATCCGCATTGATACAGCAAACTAATGAATGTACATGCTGGACATTTTAAAGATTGGTTTTCCGAAGTTAATCAGTTAATGAAAGCAAAATTCTCAGCCCTCCCATACATACGCCCAGTAATTCCAACGTCAACACGGGTATGAGACACGTACGTACGTATGTATGTACGTGCGTGCTCGCGCTCATTGTTTGCTCCGCGCGGCCGTGACATCGACGAAGCAGGTTCGATTCGAACGCCTGCATGAGTTTCTCATTGGAGCGGCTGAATGGGCTGATCGACGCTGGGCGGAGAGGAGCTTTTTTTATTATTACTGCAAGCACGAGTTTGCTACCCAGAAGGAGGAGGCGAAATAAGACAGAAGATTTAGGTGAGTAGACTATATTTTTACGTATATTATTGTTTCTGACATGGTTTGTCTATTAATAAAACCATTAAAAGCCAGTGGGTTTGTGCGGTTTTTCTATTGTTAGTGTAGCGTTCATGGGAGCCTTTCCTAGAAGTATCACGGCAATATTGCCGGAGTGTAAGCTTAAGGTAGCGGGACCGTTTTACTGTTATTTGACAGCAGTTCATAAATCAATAAATGACAAGTCCACGTACATAATTCAAATGTAATCTCTTGTTACAGTAGTCTGTGCCGTCGGCATCAGTCGGCGTTTTCACAATTGATTTTGATGCAAGATAATAAGAAAGCAAAAAAACGAAAACAGGTGGAGGATTCGTGTCGCACGTTTGATAGCCTTCACGGCTGCTACGTTAACGGAAGCTAACAGGTTTTCCTTTTATCGAGGGGGAGGGGGGTCGACATCGCTCATGTGCCTGCAATGCAGTTTAATGAGTAATTTCACACGGCATGTACGTCACATTATATTTGTGAAGTCAGTTATTATAGAAAAAGGATTCTGCTGCACTGTAGTTGGCTCCTTGTACTGACGTTGAAAGCAGAATTCTGACTTTGCGAAGCGGCTTTTCGATTTAGGGGTCGATCTATGCATCCCTTTCTAATACAGTCTGCTTCGTTAACTTCGTTTGTTCGCTTTAGGAACTAGCTTGATGAACAACCAAAAGTTAAATTATTTGGGCTTTTAAAAATTCATTGCGAAAACCTTCATTCGAAATCGAACGGCTGAAATGCACAGTTAATTTGTAAGCTTGTCATTAGTTGCTCATTAAATCCCGCACAATGGTAATCAAAATTGTAAAAATACTAGTAACATTGTATTTGTCAGACATACAATAGACTACGATGTACGCATGCTACAATGCAGCAGTCATCTCAGCTCAGGGATGTCACGAGGTTGCCGTTCAGTAGTCTTGTTGTATAAGGAATTGACGTCTTTTCAAGTTAAGATGTGTGTTTGATTGAAGTCAAGTTTACAAAAGAACTCGTTAAATATGCCATTTTATTGGCGGAGGTGTGGGGTTTTATAATAGTTTACTGGTTAACAAAAGGCAGAAGAGATGAGCGTCTGTATTTGAATCATTCTGGTTGAAGCTGCGGACTACGCAAATGTGGTGAAACTTCTTTTTCCAGCACAGACATGCGCCGTCGTCAACTCTGTAAAGCCACACGTCTGTTTAAAAGGAGAAATTTAAATTTCATTGGTTTAGATTTATTATGTTCAACGTTAAAACTTGTGAAGCCGTTTTTTTTTAAAAACACACTCTCGCCGTAAACTTCAGCCAGTCCGGTGTGTTCTGCTGCCTCACTCGAGTGGGATTTTGCGTTTTGACTTTTAATGTTCTCGTGTAGGTGGAGTTTCTCCCGTTTCCGCCTATATCATGAATCGTATATGTTATGTTGGTTGTCTTTTTGACAAGATCTAATAGTATGCTATCGTGGATTTCCGGTTGCCTCTTCTCGTGTCAAGTTCTGGCGGTGTGGTCCCATGCTCTCATGCAAGTGCAAGGACCAGTAATAACCTGCACCATAAGAAAACAGCTTACAAAGCAACCTGTGATTTTAAAAACTGGTACCGCCTTGAGTAAACTGTCAGTGTATTTTAAGTATATTCAAAAATGGAGATTTGAGAGACGTGGCAGTAATACAGGACCTGACATCAAGAGTATACCCTATAATGATGTTCTGTGCAAACATGAGTTTTGAGATTGATAGCTGTAGTAAAGTAGAAGAACATGGCAGACCTCATTGTCCACGCCATTATGCCTCTCTGTACCCAGTTAGGAGAAGAGGTGGGTTTGTATGCCACATGAAACTTAAAGGGGACACACCATATTAAGTAGCCAAGTTAAACAATTAGGTGCACATGTGTACATACAAATAAATAATGAAATGTATCGTCAGAATAGTAATAATAAATTGTAACATATTTTCAGTTTTTCTTTATATATCTATATCTATCTGTCCTCTGAAAAAATAATGGTCCTTTACTGGTTGTGGTTCCTTGTAAAAATATTGCTTGACAAAGAACCATTTCGATCTGGTAAGGGTTTTTTGCTTATGAACTTGGTTCATTGTGCTTTGAAAAAACATTTTTAATATATTGACAAAAACAAAGGAAAATCTCTAATGTCTGCTAGGCTAAATAGCAGGACCCTGAAAGATTTAAGAAAACCTGGACTTAATCTGTGTTACATTTGTGTGCAGCAAGACTACCTTTAAAACTGTAAACCTATTGGTATTTCAGAAATGTGTTCCATCTATGTGTGGTTATTTACTGTATGGTGCCTTTTACGGATCAAAATAAAGCTTCTTTATGGAACTTTCATGTGGAATTACCTTTTGGGAACCAAAAATAGTTCCTCCATGGCTTCACTCTGAAGATCTACGCTGGTACCTTTTATTTTTAAGAGTTCACACACACTCACTCACCGGCCACAACATTAAAACCACCTGCCTAAATTGTATAGGTTGCCCTTGTGCTGACAAAACAGCTCTGAACCTGGACCTCACAAGACCTCTGAAGTTGTCTTGTGGTATCAAGCACCAAGATGTTAACAACAGATTCTTTTTTTAAGTTCTTTAAGTTGCGAGGTAGGGCCTACATAGATGAAACTGAGATTTGGGGGATTTGGAGGCCAAGTGAATACTTTGAACTCTTTCTCATCTTACTCAAACCATTCTTGATCAATGTTTGCAGTGTTGCAGGGTGCATTATCCTGCTTAAAAAGGCTCCTGCTAACAGGGATTATTGTTGCCATAAAAGGGTTTTCCTGGCCTGCATCAATATTTAGGTAAGTGATACATGTTTTCCTAGTAGAAAATTGCCAAGAGCATCACACTGCCTCTGCTGGCTTGCCTTTTTCCCATAGTGCATCCTACTGACATCTTTTCCCCAGGTAAACAATGCACACGCATATGGTCATCCACCTGATCCAAAAGAAAATGTGATTTATCAGATCAGGGCACCTTCTTCTGTTAATTACTCCTTGGTATCCAGTTCTAACACATGCCCATTGTAGGCACTTTAAGCAATGTACAGGGTTCAGCATGAGCACTCTGACTGGCCTGCAATTACACATCCCCCATATACAGCAAGCTGTGATACATGGGGTGTTCTTATACCTTTCTCTCATGGCCAGCAATTTGCGCTGCAGTAGCTCTTCTACGGGTTTGGACCGGATGGACTAGCTCTTGCTCCTTAGGTGCATCAGTGAGCCCTGAGCACCCATTTGTCTACCACTGGTTCAACAGTCGTCTTTTTGTGGACTACTTTTTGCAGGTTAAACCACCACTTAATACTGGGAACATCCCACAAGACTTGTTTTGCAGATGCTCTTACCCAGTTGTCTGACCATCACAATTTGGTTCTGGTCAAAGTCACTGACCCATTTTTCTGGTTTCATCATATTGCCTTCAAGAACTAGCTGCTCACTCACTGCCTAATATGCCTCATCCCTTGACAGGTACTGTTGTAACAGGATACTCAGTGTTCATTTCACCTGTCTGTGCTTTTAATGTTGTGGCTGATTGATGTGTGTAAGTAGGTATATAGATAGGCATATATAGAGGTACCACACATACATGAGCAAGAACACCTGTAGTATTTACTTTGACTGCCTATTCATTAACCTCATGACCTGTGGAAAAAACCTGTCCTTGAATCTGTTGGTGCAAATGCCAGTGGCCCTGTACCGTTCGCCAGAAGGGTGGAGTGAGAAAAGTAATTGTGCAGGATGGCTGAGGCCTTTGATGATAATGTTTGCAATAGTAAGACAGAGTGTGTTATGTGCTGAATGACCTGAACAGAAGGCATCTTGGTGCTAGTAACATTCTGTGCCACCTTCACCACCCTCTTCAGGGCCTACAGTCATGAGCCAAGGTGTAGCCATTGAGGTTGGAGTCTACCCCGCACAAATAGATGTTAGTGCGTACAGTTGGAGAAATATGATCTTTCCTCATATACCTAAAAGTTGTGGCACTCTCTTTATTGAGTTCAAGCTCTGTCTGACCACTTGTCAATTGGTGAAGAAGTAGCACAAAAGGGGTTTTACCACACTTACCCTGTGGGTGCCTTTGTTGAGGGTTAGTGGGGAGGAAGATACGTGGCCAATCCACACATGCTGAGGTCTGCCAGCTTGGAAGGTGATTCTCTCTTGTGTTACCAACAAATAAATACAAGGGACCAATCTGTATGCATCAATTAAGTTAACATTCATATCAGTGGAATGTGACAATAAAACAATTCCTGCCGACCATGCAGACCCAACGGGAACTATGCAAACTCCAGAAGTACACATATACAGTGGCTTGCAAAAGTATTCAGCCCCCTTGAACTTTTCCACATTTTGTCACATTACAGCCACAAACATGAATCGATTACATTGGAATTCCACGTGAAAGACCAATACAAAGTGGTGTACACTTGAGAAGTGGAACGAAAATCATAAATGATTCCAAACATTTTTTACAAATAAATAACTGCAAAGTGGGGTGTGCGTAATTATTCAGCCCCCTGAGTCAATACTTTGTAGAACCACCTTTTGCTGCAATTGCAGCTGCCAGTCTTTTAGGGTAAGTCTCTACCAGCTTTGCACATCTAGAGACTGAAATCCTTGCCCATTCTTCTTTTCAAAACAGCTCCAGCTCAGTCAGATTAGATGGACAGCGTTTGTGAACAGCAGTTTTCAGATCTTGCCACAGATTCTCAATTGGATTTAGATCTGGAGTTTGACTGGGCCATTCTAACACATGGATATGTTTATATGTTTTGTTTTAAACCATTCCATTGTTGCACTGGCTTTATGTTTAGGGTCGTTGTCCTGCTGGAAGGTGAACCTCCGCCCCAGTCTCAAGTCTTTTGCAGACTCCAAGAGGTTTTCTTCCAAGATTGCCCTGTATTTGGCTCCATCCATCTTCCCATCAACTCTGACCTGCTTCCCTGTCCCTGCTGAAGAGAAGCACCCCCAGAGCATGATGCTGCCACCACCATATTTGACAGTGGGGATGGTGTGTTCAGAGTGATGTGCAGTGTTAGTTTTCCGCCACACATAGCGTTTTGCATTTTGGCCAAAAAGTTCCATTTTGGTCTCATCTGACCAGAGCACCTTCTTCCACATGTTTGCTGTGTCCCCCACATGGCTTGTGGCAAACTGCAAACGGGACTTCTTATGGTTTTCTGTTAACAATGGCACTCTATTTAGTCATTAGCACTCATCAGGCAATGTCTATGGGCAACTGACTGCACTCAGACCAAAGGGGGCTGAATAATTACGCACACCCCACTTTGCAGTTATTTATTTGTAAAAAATGTTTGGAATCATGTATGATTTTCGTTCCACTTCTCAAGTGTACACCACTTTGTATTGGTCTTTCACGTGGAATTCCAATGAAATTGATTCATGTTTGTGGCTGTAATGTGACAAAATGTGGAAAAGTTTAAGGGGACCGAATACTTTTGAAAGCCACTGTAGAGTGGGCACAGGATTTGAGCATGGGATAGTGGATTTGTTAGGTAGCTTCAAAAACCACTGTGCCACAATACTGCCATCCTGCTCCACCGACAGACTGAGGAGATCGTTCCTCCCCCACACTATGCGACTCTTCAGTTCCACCCCGTAAACGTTAACATTATACAAAGTTACTGTCTGTTATACCAGCATTTTTATCACTCTTTAATATTGTTTTTATTTTTATCAGTATGCTGCTGCTGGAGCATGTGAATTTCCCCTTGGGGATTAATAAAGTATCTATCTACCTATCTAATTATCTATCCATGCATTATCCAACCCACTATATCCTAACTACAGAGTCACGGGGTTCTGCTGGAGCCAATCCCAGCCAACACAGGGCGCAAGGCAGGAAACAAACCCTGGGCAGGGCAGACCCGGGAAGCGAACCTGGGTCTCCCAATTGTGAGGTCCGGGTCTACCCACTGCGCCACCGTGCCGTCCCCATCTAATTATTATAATTAAAATTTTGTTTTATTTTCTTTAAAGTGGGCAAAAATAAAACCTTGTTTTGTCAATCACTGTATATTTGTTAAAATGTCATTGACAGTATACTTTGATCATGATGGAATTGGTGAACTGCTATGGGTGGGGGGGTGGATAGTATGTGATGTTTGCCATCGCTTTTAATGGAGAGAGGCTTAGTACTTGTTTGTTGTTCAAGTCACTCACTTTTTCAAACCATTAAAAGAGAAAAACCTGCAGAGAGTTTAAATTGTTCATTGCCTAGTTATATCAGTTTTCATGTCAAATGGTGGAACCTTAGTGTTACATGCTGTACTAGCCGAGTGCTTTTTGCTTTTTCTTTTTTACTTAAAATATGCCTTAAGTGCCATTGTGTACAGGATGGTCCTGAATTCAGTATTGGCTTATTTAATTTTGACTTTTCTGACATCGGTCACAAGGTAGGAATTAGACATGGACAAAATACCAGCCCATCACCGTGCCCATACAAAGACACACCAGTGCTTACACAGGGCCCTTGAAATTTAGCTTTTCAAAAACCACAATTAAGGATACATTATTTTGTTTTGCTAAAAAGATCTACAAAATTAATCTTTAATTCCCACATTAAAAGCACGTAGATCTATTTTGGAGGACGTATTCAACTTACCATATGAGAACTGTACCCTTGCTTATAAAGCTACCATTGGAGCTGTCACGTTTATTGATACACATATATATTCTTTTTGGAATGTGACTTCATAAAATCTTTAGTAACGTGCAACAGTATGAAAGTGTAATCTGCATACTGTCATTAGGGTTTTTAGCACTACCATGCGGGAGTAAATACAGTCCTCTTTTTCAAGTTTCTGTTAAATGCCAGATGCAAATTTAAATGCATGTTGCTTTTCTCATTTGATACATTACTGTCATCATGAATGTTTGTCTGACAACACAAAGAAACCTTGGGAAACAAAGTTCCTAATTGGACTTTTTTTTTATAATTTGATGCAAATTCTTGAAACGAGATTGTCAGAAAAGTACAGTTTTTGTTGAGGTATGTGCATTTTACAAAGTTTTGAAATTTCAAACACTCCCATTTTAAGCAGCTTTGGCAAATTTCAAAATTGTGTTAATGTCAAACAAGTATTCTCAAGGATTACTGAATGATATCTTTGAAGGTTTTTTTTTTTTTAAGTCCTAATTGTGAATAATACTTGTTCTCCACTTACTGGAGAGGAAATGTGGCTGAGTAAATTTAGAATATATACATTCTGACTTTAATCAGGTAGTCCATGAGGGTCATATCATTTTGTATACACCCTACACCAGGCTATTCAATTACAAGTTCAGTTGGGCCGATTTTCAAACCAAGAAATTTAGCTGGGCTAGACATTTTCAGCGGCCTGAAAGAAGAAGTTGATGACCAATTTTAAACCAACACAAATGAATGTTTTGAAAAACGAGTTATGTTTATTCATTGTTTCCCTTTTACATTTAGTCACATCTGACACAGAAAAGTCCATCAAAAACAATAAAAAAACTATAACTGAACAGAATCTGAGGGAGCAGCAATACTTTTTTTCACTTTTGAAATACAAAAATAAACATTATCAGCACCATCAAATTGGTTGCGGTAGCTCAACTAAACAGTTTCACTATTTTTAGAATAAGCTTAAGAATGTTTATACAAGCATTGGCATTGTTAATGAGACAATTAAACTGCATGGTACTTTCTTTTTGCTCACTATCGTTTGTTGTGGTTGGTCACTTTTTGGCCTTCTCAAAGAATATACAGTACATGGAAAATGTACTTAATATTTTGTTTTTAATACTGTACAGTCTACAAAGCCTTCCCCTTTGGTTAATGTGTCAAGTGTATATTGGAGTGTAATTTTTAAATATTACTTTTCTATTAAAACCTCTCAAATGGAAATTGGTAGTAAAGCTCATCCTTCCCTGTAGTATCTTGTAATAGTCTACCTTGTTAATGTATTGTAGCCAGGGAGCTCAGAATTAACAACCATCAATTAATTTCTGTTGTTATGTTTTCTCTTCAATGTGGGGAGGCGTCAAAGCTCCTCTTGACAGCAGACCTCGCTGAACAGCCAACCAGCTTTTTGCTATGTACACTCAGTTGCTGCTCACTTGAACTTGTTAGTTTATGGACATTTAGAAAAACTTGAAAAATAGAAAGCTGCCCCTTAGTAATTGCAAAGATTTATTGTGGATTTGGAAAAGTACATAGAGCTATAACAGTTACGAAATAAAATTAAAGTACTTTGGTTGTAGAGCGTAATGCAAGTGTCTAGAAACGTGAACCAGAGGTTTAAAAAAAAAAAAAAAATCACTAAATATTGTCATGAAACGCGACTGTGATCTTCCAGTATATCAGGGACGTGTCTGAATATAACTTTTGGGATTATAGTGTAGTACAGTGTTTTTCAAAGACTTATGGATTATGACTATGGCTGTAATTCTTTGTCCTAAGAAATTCTTAATTTTAAATAGACTCCATTCTGAATAAAACAAACAATTGTTTCTCTTATTGCTACTTTTAGGAATTACATTTGTATAAAACAATCAGTGTTTTGCTGGAGTTTAAGGTTGTGTCTTATTATTGGTTATTAGGTAGAATTAATGCTAAAATGCTTCTCTTTATTTATTATTTGCACATATATCTTTTCATTGTCGCCATGTATGTTCAATTAAGGAAACAATTTTTTTGCGCCTGTTCTCATTATGTTGCATATATTTTGACCTTTGAAACCATAAATAAGCAAGTGAGTGGGCCATATCAATTGTGACAATACCCCTTTTTCTGCTTGAATCTCTATTTCTGAAAAAAGTGTTTATTGTAGTATGGTCACAATTACACTGGGAATGAGCAAAGAACTCTCAGACTTTTTCAAAATACGATGCGTCTCCCACACATCTTGCCATGCACAAAGAAGAATTTAAGTTTTGATCTGTCAGATGGAGCTGAATTCAGCAAAGGAATCATGCAGTCCTTTACTAGATGCACACAATTTCAGAAAATGAATGGCCAAGTTCATGGAAGTCTTGATAAATATTATGGAACTACACAAATAGATAGAATGGATGGACTTAATCTACTAAAATTATTTAATGTAGTATGATGCTTTTAGTGGTTAAGTGGGAAATTAATGGTGAAGCCCTGAAGCTCATTTTCACACAGTGGGGTCATGAGACCCTGTTATCACCCATTTATGTAGCTGAAGTGAATGATATATCATCTTTTTAAAAGTTTGTGGACTAAAAGCTTAAAGTGACCAACCACAACAAACGATAGTGAGCAAAAAAGAAAGTACCATGTAGTTTAATTGTCTCATTAACAATGCCAATGCTTGTATAAACATTCTTAAGCTTATTCTAAAAATAGTGAAACTGTTTAGTTGAGCTACCGCAACCAATTTGATGGTGCAGATAATATCTTGTTTTTTCTTATTGACTAGATAAGCTTGTCATGTCCCACATACTGTACACCTATGTCCCTTCACTGAGAGAGATCATACAAATTAGAACAGTTAAATATGAGGTCTTCTAGTTTGTGGCAAAATATGCCAAGCTGAACTCATTTGTCATGTAAACACAACAGGGATGCAAGAGCAACTTAAGAGAAATCACTTTGGACCCATGAGGGCCCAGCATGCTGTAATAGTATTGCTAGAGGTGAAATGAAAAACAAGTAGTAAAGCAAGCTTATCATTGTCTTAAAGTCCTACAAAAGGTCCAGTTTTCAAGAATCTGATCTTACCCCATTACTGACACAGTAAAGTTGTTTGAGACAGCAGAACAATGTTAATTCTGCAATCTGAAATAACATGGTTATTAGCATTTATCATATTTTTCAATTTACTAATGAACAATTTCAAAAGACTGCATTTGATTGAAAGTAACAGCAGAAAATTACAAAATGTCATGTACTATGAGTCTTATGAATACTGTTGGTGATCAACTTGGGTCTTGTTCATTGTTGGCTTCTTTTACAAATCTATCTCCAAGCAAGAGGATGGGTGTTAAAAAAAACTTACTACCCCTCAGTATTAGGATGAGTATGGAGTTGCCTTTCTGAGTTCTCTGAATGTCTTACTTTAAAACTTAGTGTTATTGGCCAGGTAATATTATCTTGGCGAAACAATACAGGCATAATATAGAAAACTATACAATTTAAGAACCTAAACAATTATTGTTCACACATGGTATGTATAACACCATACATGGTTGGTTTCAGTTTCAAATGTATTTACAGAGACAGTCCTAGCTAATTAATATATTGCCTGCTGCACTGTGTAAGTGTTAACAGTTGTTATTAATCCTTGTTAATGACCTCCGTTGCTCAGGTGAGTTAAAAACCTGGTATGTGCTTCTTTGTTTACAGCTATAAATTTCCCATCAACTTGCTTGAATAATTTTGTGGTCTTATTTTTATTTCCCAAGGTTTCAAACACATACATTTTAGAAATCCTTCATTTGTAAGTCTGTGTGCGGATGCTAGTCCTCCAGAGCATCATCTCTTTTTACTGCTTGTCTACACTTCCTCCTATTTTTTACACTGAAGATCCTTCGATAAGCTTCAAGGAATGAAGTGCTTGCATAAAGCGGTCCATTTCCAAGAAAGAAAATTCTTTATTAATGGAGCACCAGTAACGCTAGGTACCACCTTGGTCGTGCTGTCAAAGTATTACATGTATAACTACCACCTTAACAAAACCAGAACAGTGTACATTTCAGCAAACCTTATAACTTCCAAGATGAGAACCAATCTTAGCCTGGAGCATGTGGATATAATGAATTTTTGGCATTATAATTTAAAGCAAGAGTATTTTACCTCCATAGCCTAGTGTTTGGGCCATTTTTGAAGGTCATTTTTTAATATTTCTGTAAGTTTTAAACTGAAATCAAAATATTTTTGGTTTTTAAGAGAGATGAAAAAACTTGTTATAGAAGCACCTCTATCAGACTTTGAAAGTAATTTCACCTCCTTGGAGTTAAACTTGAGACACCTGTGTGCTTTGAACACTGACAAAAATGGTTGCACACGAGTATCTCTTGGGATAAGCTATTATAATCCAATGTACACTTCTGAGCCTGATTAACATTCAAGACTGCATTCCCTTAATAGCTAGTTTAAAAAATATCATTCTGGTGCAAAAATTAAATCTTGAATATTTCTATATATTTGCCATTTTATGGTAACTCGTCCATATTCATAATTAGGATGGAGTTTTTAACCAAAATACATAGCAGTATGTAAACTACAAGCTGTAAATTCCAGTTTTAGGACAAACTGAAGCTGAACAATTAGGTAAATCAAGTTGGTAATCACCATTAGTTGGTAATGTTGACATAGATGATGAAAATGATGCATCCGGCGCTATATGCAACCTTATCATTGTGATATGCATGGTGAAAGCGGACACTATCCATTGTCCTATGGTAGATAACACAAGGGGCACATCGATTGTGTGGATCAAACACTGACCTTTTACCCTTTCATGTGGAATCAACTTTAAATGTAAGAAATGTGCACAAAGAAACACACTTTTTGCTGTCCCCGTTACAGTGTCGGGCCAAGACTTGGTGACTGTTTCAAAATACATCACACAAAGGATGTACACTTAATCTTCATCAGTACAACTGTGGACACTAGATGTACCTTTCCTACTGTATATATGTTTGTTTTGGCATTTAAATGCTTCTGTTTAGCAAAATATTTTTTCTTGTTGAAGAAATTCATTGCCTTTGGTTTGTTTATTCCAAGGAGGACATAATGTTAAGGGAGTTAATCTTATGCTTTTTAAAACAATCAATCAAAATTAAACAGCTAATTTGTAATCAACAAATTAAATGTATTAAAGTTCTAGTGAAATGTAATTTTGCACTGTATATATTTTGACATTTGTTGACCAAAGAGACTAGATTGTTTAAGTAGAGATTCTTATTCATTTCTTAATGAAATCTGTAATTTATTCAAAGCTGCCTTTCACATAGTTGGACTTGGGCACTTTATTTTTTGTGAGGACATGTACAGGTTTTTTTTTTTTTTTTGGTAAATCATTTTAATTAAATCAAAATAAAGTAATACATCCCAACTCGCCTGATCCCAACCTTGGCTTATTCCTTAAAAATATTCTAGGATAACCGAGTTGCCCAAGATGAGAAGGAAAAATAAATTCTAGTCATACCACACCAGTAAAGTGAAAAGTATCAATAACAAAAGGTTTTAGGGTTCAGCAAACCAGGATTTAAGAAACTGGAAAACAGTAATCCAACATTCAGTACAATTGCTGTAGACACTGTTATTCTATGATGTAGGTAATTCTACATGGATTCAAATATAAAAAGGGGAAACTGCCAGTTGTTAACAGTAAAACACTCTGGAACATTCCAGTGGCAGGCAAGAATTAATTTAGCTGCCAACATTTACATTGATGGGTAATAACCTGAAGAGAAATCAGTTTTACGTAGAAAAGGAAAAGTTGAATTAGGAAACTTTAGAACTTGTAAAGAGTATAATGACACAAATGCTGTGACCTTAATTAGATTCCACAGTGCAATGGTTCTTAATACTGTAGCAATACATAGGGTTGGCAATCTATTGAGAAGCAGGCTTATGGAATGTGGGAGTGTGTGGGTGCGTGCGAGGACTGATCAGGACAGATTAATTTATTGTGACATTCTGTAAGCAATGAAGCAGAACTTCAGGTAAATAGTTTTATTTGGTCTGTAACTCTTAAACAGTACTGGATCTGGTCCTTGTCTTAAAAGTAAAGTAATTAATCTATGTTAATTCTAGGGTTTAAATGGCCAGAGGAAGTAGAGACAGATCATATGAAAGTGTGGTTGCTTCCAAAATTAGAAAATTGGTTTTCGGTGGGAGCCTATCCAGTGGGACCTTTTTAACACTCCTAGAACCAAAACTTTAAGTTCAGCCAAAGACATAAAGAGCCTATAAAAGAGACTGCTCTTCCTCCGTGAGACGGAAGGAATGATTTGATATTGGAAGTAGAGGTGTTAGGGGTGTCAGTAAGTAGTTTTATTGTAGTAAACATTCCTTATTGATTATTTGAAATAGAGCTAGATTTCTTTTGGGTAGATAGTATTGAGGCAAAAGAAGAATTCTTCTTGATTCTGAAAGCACATTATTTTGCTTGAATACTAAAACATAACAAGCAGTCATAGTATGGTGAATTAAGAACTTAAAAAAGAAAAGCAGTTGATATCCAATCTTGTGTTGGTAATTAAAAGTTAATGACTTTTGTTGACCACTAGAGGGCATGCCATTTCCAGGAATGAGAGCTAAGATTCCAGCTCCTTTAGTCTTTGGAGTTTACTATCTCTTTTTATTCACATTTAGCACACTCTACAATAAAATCCCAAATAAAACAAACCCGCATAGCACTAGCATTATCTATTGCACCAATATTAAACACAATAAACTTTTCTAGTTCAAGTTTTTCACAAAAAATTTTTTCCCCCACCACAAGGTTTTACCCCTGAGGATGGGACATTAGAAATGATACTTGCACCTGTAAGTGATTAAATTTGTGGCCTCATAATACAGATGAAACCAACAAAGCCTCTAAAACTTATAAAGTAAATGTGTATGAGATGAATATTTAATCAATATGGATCAGTTAAATTAATATCTTAAGCAAAATTACATAAAGCATATGTGGAGAAAGGAGTGTATTTGCAAATAGGTGGCAGGGCTCTGTCTAACAGAAAATTTACTTTAGCATCTGAATCCGTACCAACCAGAATCTCTCAATCGGAGAATTTAAGCTAATGGTTGGTGAGGTGGAGGACAAAAGAAGAGACAATACAGGGTTATAGCTCTATGCAGAGATGAACAGTAATTTACAAACCCTCTGCTTCACCTCCAGGTAACAAAGGAACCCAGGCCACTGCTGCCCAATTATAAGCCTTTAATTTCTAGGCTATGTTGTATGAGAATAAGAAGGCCACATTTTTTAGAATGAGCAGAGGAAAATCCTGCAGTCAGGTGATGACGATGATGTAATGGAGGACACCAGCAGCTAATGTATGTGACTTCTATTTTAATGATACAAAAGTATGATGACTATGAAAATGATGTAGCAGGCATACACAAAATTTTGAAAGTATATGAAATATAGAAAGCAAATAACTAAGCAGAAAAGTTGATGAAAAGGAATGCACACTGCAACTGTCCATCCACAGTGATGCTGATGATGCCATAAGGCTTCTACCCCTCAACCCTGGGACCCATTGAAACAGTAAGCATTGCAAAAGAACCAGTGTACATAAGGTGGAATATAACACAGAAATGTACGACATCCTGTAAGGAATAGAAAAGTGTGCAATATGAGGCAGGCATTAAAGGTTTTAGAAATAACCAGGATAATTGCCTACTTGTACCAGCCATAATTGAAATAAAGTCAATGGAGAAAGCAAAACAAAGACCCTTTCAAAAGTAACATTTTGTACCTAATAAGATGCCTTCCTAACAAGCAGGCGGTTTGAAAACCTCAAAAATTTGATAATGAAGCTGAGGGCTCGTAGCATCTACATGGTCATTATATAAGCAATGAATCTGTGTAATTTTGGGGCTCTATTTGTCCTAGAGAAGAGCGCAGATTGTTCTTAGCATCATCCATAAGGTCCAACATTATTTAGTTGTTTATTTCTGACCCTGGTCGCTTTTGTTTTTAAGTTGCCCCAAAAATCAAAGTGAAAAAATTATGTGGTAGGCTAGTCCATTTTGCCAAAATTTAATTGCAGCAACTCAAAATTGTACGCAGTAGTTTGTATGGCCCCTGTGTTCTTGTATACATGCCTGACAACATCAGTGCATGCTCCTAATGAGACGACAGATGGTGTTGTGGGAGATCTCCTCCCAGATCTTGACTAGGGCATCACTGAGCTCCTGGACAGTCTGAGGTGCAACCTGGTGGCATTGGATGGACCAAAACATAATGTCCCAAAGGTGTTCTATTGGATTTAGGTCAGGAAAGTGTGGAGACCAGTCAATGGTATCAATTCCTTCATCCTCCAGGAACTGCCTGCATACTCTCACCACATAAGGCCAGGAATTGTCGTGCACCAGGAGCCACTGCACCAGCATAGGGTCTGACAATGGGTCCAAGGATTTCATCCTGATACCTAATGGCAGCCAAGGTGCCTTTGTCAAGCCTGTAGCGGTCTGTGTGACCCTCCATGGATATGCCTCCCCAGACAATCATTAACCCACCACCAAAGTGCTCATGCTGAATGATGTTACAGGCAGCATAATGTTCTCCATGGCTTCTCCAGACCCTTTCACTTCTGTCACGTGCTCAGGGTGAACCTTCTCTCATCTGTGAAAAGCACAGGGCACCAGTGGTGCATCTGCCAATTCTGGTATTCAATGGCGAATGCCAATCGAGCTGCATGCTGCTGGGCAGTGAGCTCAGGGCCCATTAGAGGACATGGGGCCCTTGGGTCACCCTCATGAAGTCTTCCTGGTTGTTTGGTCAGAGACATTCACACCAGTGGCCTGTTGGAGGTCATTTTGTAGGGCTCTGACAGTGCTTATCCTGTTCTGCTTTACCCAAAGGAGCAGATACCGGTCCTGCTAATGGGTTAAGAACCTTCTATGGCCCTGTCTAGCTCTTCTACAGTAACTGCTTGTCTCCTGGAATCTCCTCCATGCCCTTGAGACTGTCCTAGAAGACACAGCAAACCTTCTGGCAATGGTACATATTGATGTGCCATTCTGGAGAAGTTGGACTACCTGTGCAACTTCTGTAGGGTCCAGGTATCACCTCATGGTACCAGTAGTGACACTGACTGTAGCCAAATGTGAAACTAGTGAAAAACAGTCAGAAAAGATGAGGAGGGAAAAATGTCAGTGGCCTTCACCTGTTAAACTATTCCTGTTTTGGGGGTCCATCTCATTGTTGCCCCTCTACTGCACCTGTTGTTAATTTCATTAACACCACAGCAGCTGAAACTGATTAACAACCTCCTCTGCTACTTAACTGACCAGATCAGTATCCCAGAAATTTCATTGACTTGATGCTATACTCTCATTAAAAATGTTGAGCAGTATATAATCTACAGTATACTAATAAAAGGCAAAGCCCTGACTGACTCACTCACTCACTCATCACTAATTCTCCAACTTACCATGTAGGTAGAAGGCTGAAATTTGGCAGGCTCATTCCTTACAGCTTACTTGCAAAAGTTAAGCAGGTTTCCTTTCGAAATTCTACATGTAACGGTCGACAACGTCCGACATGTTAAACTTTATTTATGGCCCCATTTTCACGAAATTTGGTAGGCGGCTTCCCTGCGCTAACTGAAACCGATGTACGTACTTTATTTCGGTGGTATGACGCCACTGTCGGCTGCCATATTGAACTTTCCAACGGTCTTTGTTACCTATAGGCCCATCTTCAAGAAATTTGGTACGTGGGTTCCCAACGCTAACTGAATCCTACTTACGTACATATATACGTCCATAGCCTGCAGCTCGGTCGCTGTGTGAGGCGGCGTTGGGTCGCCCATCCCCATGCCTCCCACGTTGTTGGCTGCCTGCCTATATAAGGCCGTCCGTCGCTCTGGTCTCTTCATTCCCTTCCTTGCTTCGCCACGGTATTCACATCTCCCTGCTGATAACTACAGCCTTTTTATTTAATCCATGGCTTCTCCGCTGTTTTATTGTTCATTTATTACAATTATAGTTATTGTATAGGTATTTTAGACTTGGTTTACATTGTTCAGGCGCCCATTTCCTTTATTGTTCCAACCGTACCCCCATTAACATGTCTATGGAGGTGATCACCATCGATCAAAAAACTGTCACTTACCAAGTGGTTTCCATGCCTGGAGATGGCACCTGCCTTTTCCATTCTCTGTGTTACATATTGCACAGCCATATTAGGCTCACTCTTGATATCTAGAGGAACATTGTGTCTTGTGTATTGAATGACTGAGACAGGTTCAAGTTGTGGACTGATGACAGTACAGGAGATAATTCTACTACACAGGAGCACTATAAGAGTGAAATGCTTAATCCTTTTACCTATGGTTCTGCATGTGAGTTGATGGCTGCTGCTGAATTGTTCGGTTGTTGCTTTCAAGTGTACCGAAATGGCCAAATATTTTACACCTTTGGACAACTGCCAATGCACCTTAAACATCTTAGATTCACAGGTGACGATTTGAGTAGTGGACACTTTGATGTTTATGAATGTTTCAACTCTCAAAAACTGGAGGCGAAGTTATCAATGAAACCGGTTGTATGCTTACAACGCTTGACAGATGCCGAATGTCACTTCAGCACAACAAGTCCTGCAAATACTTATGTAATTGAAATAAACCATGAAACTCAAACCGATTATGACAGCAGCAATCCAAGCTGTGAGATTTGAGGCAAGATTGCTTTTCATATGGCCAACTGTACATTGCATGCTCAAGAGTAAGCTCAGCACACCGCTTGGTCATATTACAACCGGAGGTCCGAACTGACAACGTGGCATACAAAGAGATCCTTAACAAATAATTATTGGTATATTTTCCCTCAGTTTAAAAAGGTTTACTTCTTCATAAAAATTTTAAGGCATACACACATAGTACAGGCCAAAAGTTTGGACACACCTTCTCATTCAATGTGTTTTCTTTATTTTCATGACCATTTACATTGGTAGATTCTCACTGAAGGCATCAAAACTATGAATGAACACTTGTGGAGTTATGTACTTAACAAAAAAAGGTGAAATAACTGAAAACATGTTTTATATTCTAGTTTCTTCAAAATAGCCACTCTTTGCTCCGATTACTTTTTTACTTTCTCTTGGCATTCTCTCGATGAGCTTCAACAGGTAGTCACAGGTAGTCACCTGAAATGGTTTTCACTTCACAGGTGTTCGGGTGTATGGGTGCATGTGGGATGACCAATGTGTTAGAAGGAAAGAGATCTCAGACTGGCCGCCCTGTATGTCAATCAAGTGGCAAATGCCATAGGGGAGGATATATGATAGACTAACGTTTAAAAAAATTTTTTTTTTTTTTTTAATGCAATGCGATCTACCTGATCAGATACTGATACACTTGTTCTAAACAATGCCCGCGCTTGCCGTTGCTCTGAAACACCGCCATTTCAGCTTTTACTGATGCATCCAGTTTCTTGTTATCATTCTGTGATGGCAAGTTTCTTGGCACAGATAATGCAGATGCAACAGACTGAGGCATTGCAATTTCAAGTTGCTGTTCAGAGCTGTTGTCTTACAGACGTCAATGAAGTCTGCCCTCTCCCAGCAGTTGTGAGCTGCTGAGTGCAGACTCCTCCCAGTCCACTATACTCAGTCTTAGTCGGAGCCGGGAGACTGACAACTGCTGCTAGTTGACTGAATGAATCTGCAAGACACTACACTGTGGGCCAAAAAAACGTGCCACTTAATTATTTTCAACTATAACTCTGTTATTTCTTGATTGATTTTTACACGGTATATATGCAAGCTTGGCTGTTCCCGGGAATTACAGCAGTTTCACAAAAAAATGCATATACAGAATATCAAGTTTAAACAAAAATGAAGGTTTGAGAAAGCCCTATTAAAATAATGGGTTTTTAGCAGTTTCTTTAAAGTGCTCCACCGTATTAACCTGGCCAGTTTCTATCGGTAAGCTATTCCAGATTTTAGGTGCATAACAGCAGAAGGCTGCCGCACCACTTTTAAGTTTAGCTCTTGGAATTTGAAGCAGACACTCATTTGAAGATCTAAGGTTACGATTTGGAGTGTAAGGTGAGAGACATTCTGAAATATAGGATGGAGTGAGATTATTTAAGAGTTTGTAAACCATAAGCAGTATTTTAAAGGCAATTCTAAATGGCACGAATAACCAATGTACAGTAGTGACTTCAAAACTGGAGAGATGTGCTTTTCCTAGTTAAGATTCTAGCAGCTGCATTCTGCACTAGTTGCAATCAGTTGATGTCTTCTTTGGGTAGTCCTGAGAGGAGTGCGTTACAGTAATCTAGCCTACTAAAAACAAAAAAGTGAACTAATTTTTCAGCATCTTTAAAAGTTATAAGTGAAAAAATGTCCTAGTAATCTGGTTAATATGTGATTTAAAATTTAGATCAGAGTAAATAATTACGCCTAAATTCATTACCTCTGTCTTAACTTTTAAGCCTAATGGATCAAGTTTATTTCTAATACCCTCATTATATCCATTTTTGCCAATCACTAAGATATCTGTTTTCTCCTTATTTAGTTTGAGAAAATTACTACTTATCCATCGAGAAACACAAGTGAGACATTGGGTCAGTGAACCAAGAGAGTCTGGTCATCAGGCGCTATTGATAAATACAGTTGTGTGTCATCATTTTTAACTTGGTCTATATTTAGAAGTTGAATTTCAGCATAGAAATGAAGGAATAATGCCCTTTTATTTAAAAACCTGCTTGGTTTAACCTTAATAAAGTTGTGGAAATTCTACTGTCCTTTTAAATCAAAACCAACCATAATAAGGTTTTCATTATTACCAATTATATTCAGTAAGTTTAGAAAATAAATTGATTCACTCATGGTTTGCATACATAAAGTCTGATTAATTGTGTGTTGCATTTTGTACTAGAAATGATAGCAAGATCACAGCTATGATAAGGAAACTGCACATTCACATTCATACTCATGCTCTGAAATGTAATTGAAATTGGTTTAGTTTTCCATCCATCTATTTTTTTTTTTTTACCTGCTTATCTAATTCAAGGAGTCCATCTCTATGGCACTGCATGCAAAATGAAATAATTTTTAAATACAAATGTAAATTGCTATAGCAAGTATTTATAGAAATATAATTTGATTAATTGCATATAAATCATTTTTCAATCATTAAAAGTAATCATTTTTTATAAACTGCTCATTTAGCCACAATTTTAGTCTTCAAAAGCAGAACAAATGCAAAGTGAACAATTGGCAACCAGTGATTTTTAGAAGTGGTGCACACCACTCTCTCTAGCTAATTTTTGTCCTTTGCAGAGAACTTGCCATACGAAATTGTAATAATGGAGGATAGGACACTTTTTATAATGATTTTGTAGAAAAGGTCATTGTTTCTTAGGAGGCCATACATTTCAGAGATAAAACAGTCTCAGATGAACTTTGTCAACCATAATTTGTTGACTTCCTGTGTTACAGTGTTATATATAGTGGTGATGTCACCAGAAATGTATTTGGGAGCATGCACAAAGCCAGCTTTGTATCAGGTTGTTTTTTTCCAATTTCAATAGAGTATAGTGAGTTTTAGTACCTGAAGTTGACTGTTAGGTATTGCATTGTTTCTACTTAAGTATTATTGAAATTTCACGTTGAATTTTAGTTTTTCCCCCCAACAATAAAGATTTAAAACATGCCATTAACAAAATTCATTTTGTTAACTAAAATAGAAATTGCTGGTATATTCATGTAAAGATCTTTGCCATATTCTTAGATTCGGGTAATCTACATCCCCATAAGCTCTCATCACACCAATTAACAGTAAGCTTAGACAAGAGCTTTAACTTTGAGCCCCTACATCATTATATGTGTCTTGTTTGCCATCAGATCACTGATCCCCTCTGGCATGTTTACCTTGCAAAATTCAGCCATAAAAATTTAAATGTTAAGCAAATTATACCGCCATCTTTAGTCCAGGAAAAAATATTCACTGTGAACTGACTGAATTGAAACAAAGTACTCGGCTTTAGAATCATAAGGCTTTGAGGTGATAGAAGACACCCTTCAATAATAGAGTAGCAGGGGTGGATTGTGTTACATTTACTTTGTTTCTTGTGCTTATGTAAGATAGTTTCTGGAAAAATGATACTTTTCGGAGTTGTTTTTGGCAAGAATATTTTTTATTTTGAGCAAATTTGTAAATATGAAGCTTTCACATTTTTTTTTAAATGTATGTAATCTCTTTTACTACAAAGGTCAAGAGCTATGTTGCAAGTTGCAATTTTAACAAACTTAAGCACTAAAACACATAAGCTTATCCTTTTGAAAAGTAAATTTTGGTAGTTTGCAAATTTAAACCATGGAAGATTTGTGAAGTAGTTTCAATAAAAACTGTGGCCTCCAATACACTCAATATTTGGAGGGACAAATTTTTTACATTTGTATGCCAAAGGGTGTAGGAGTGTCGGCATCTCTAGTTTATGAACACACTTGGCTATTCTTTTGTAGTGTAGCTGGCCGTGAACTTAATAGCTTTGCTTTTCGCAAAAAAAAAAATAAATAAAATTTTTTGAAGGCTTGACTTTGATTAGGACTGCTGCTCGATTTGAAAAATTGAACTGCATGATTAATCTGTATAGCATCTGCAAAATCAGACCTTATCAGATTGAGCATGCAGCATAACTTGTGGTATATGCTTTGGTAGAGGACCAGCATATGCATGTACAGTAGGTTAGATGCTACACTAGGGACATACAATTAATTAAACAACAACAACATGTCTGCTTTGAGTGAAGTCTGCATGAGGTATAAGGAATTGAGTGATTACATAAGTAACACTTCAGATAAAATTTTGATAAACTTAATATGCAACACCTCTAAAGTACAAAAATGCATAATATTTTCAAGCATTTAAAGTAATGAATCCCAAGTATTCAGACTGCTGCTTATGTGATGATATATTGCATTGCAAACTTACCAATGGCAATTCACAACTAATCAATTGTGAATCTGCTCAGCCTTGGAATATTTCTACCTTTGTCTGATGGAGCCCACTGTTCTCATTCTTCTTTTTGTCCCCACCAACCCTGCATTTCCCTCAGTTCACATATACTGTATATTAACACTTTACCACCATTTGCTGCAATTGTCACCCTACAAAATGTGCAGGTTACTGTTTTCTGCTCATGGTCTTGCTTGTCAAATATTGACCAAAAAATGATGAAGCACTCTTAATTTTAACAATTTAATTATTTTCCCATCTTTCCTGTCTTGATCATTATATTCACATTTGTATTGACCTATTGGAAAAGGGAATAGAACGACTTTGTGCTTTTATTGACTGCAGTGACCTGATATATATTTTTATATATATATATACACTAGACATTAAGCCCGTTACAATAACGGGCGCTAGAACAGTAGTGCATAAACATTAGTAGGACCAGTCTATATTAAATGGTAAGGGACCTTGACCTCATTCTGTTTCTTGTCTTAATTTTTTTTTTTTTGTCAAAAATATTTTTGCAAGGACACTAAAGTAAAATAAAAATAAAATAGAAACGCATGACAATACAGTAAGTATAATTAATATTGCCTTAGTGTAAACATTTGTAACAATCTGTAATGCACAATATCTGAAGAAGATATTTAGGAAAAATTTTCTATTTTTTTACCTCATGAAATTTTTCTATAAAATTTCATTATAGACAACATTTCTTGTAAATATTCTGTCTGAGTTTGGCAAGAGTTTGCCTTGTTCAGGACCATCTACAACCTTGACAACAACATCTGGAAAACTTCTAACTGTTGATAATGCAACATATAACTGACCATGGCTGAATACTGGTTCTGGCAAGTAAATGCCAACTTTTTGTAAGGTTTGCTGTTCTGAGTCTCTCTCTTTTAGTGTTATTCTGACGCTCATTTTCTTTTTCTTCAATTGATCTATTTGTTCATATTTTTTTTGTCTTTCAGCCTTTCTTTTGTTGATGTTTACTTGTTGAGCTGACCGTTCTTCCAGGTGATGTTACTTATATAGGATTTGATTGTCTGTGTCTTTTGTCCTACTTGACGTGTCCTTTTTTTTTTTTTGGGTGGCATGTTGTTAGTAGATATGTCTGTAATATTTTCTCTTACAGTAATACTGGCTTGTATGTAGCTGTAATATGCGTCAGTGTATTGTGTGCCTTTAAATTTCTCTTGCAGTAATACTGGTTTATATTTCAGTAAAATGCCTGTAATTTTCTCTGACAGTAATACTGGCTTTGATGTCCGTAATATGACTTTAACTTTCTGTCACAACAGTGGGCAATCAGCAGAGTGTCCCCAGCAACTGATGTAATGTGTGGCATGCAGTTGATAATCGTGACTGTGTTGTCTCCCCAGCAAGTACTGTGCAGTTCCCTAGCAAGTATTTTAATCTGTGCTGGCGTGTAGCTGATTATTGTATGTGTGGCGTCTCCCCAGAAATGGATTTTATGGCCGCGACTACCTAATCAGCACTCTCCCAGCAATGATGTATTTTATTTGCTTATCATGCGCTGCCGCATACAGTACAGTATAATTGGAGATTATAAATGGCAAAGTTAATGTATATACAGAATGTGTGTGTAAAATTCACCTGAGGAATAAAAACTGCTTTTTAAAAAAAGTTTTTTTAGTTAAGGTGTTTTTTTCCTTTGCTTATGGCGCACATTTGTTTGCTCCAGAAACCTATAGTTAATTTTGTAACAGTGCATTTTTTGTATTTAACAACTGGGAAAAAACATGAAACAAAAACCTTTACGTTTTCCAGACATCTCCATTTCTAAGTAGCAAATGTTCAGGTTTCACAAAATTATATCTGTTTCAAATTTTGATTTAAGACAATAATATTAATTTGAAAAGAATTTTTATTAGTCTTGGCACTGTGTTTCCTGAGGGAAGGACATGTTCTCTGATAGCAGTGACTGGTGTGATTTGGGGTTTTATATAAACAACAGCTGGTGTAAGGAAACGTTGTGTAGCATATTTCTAATAATCTGAACGGTAAATCATTTAGCATACCATTGCCTTTCAGGTATAATGTTGTAGAGGTGTGTATACTTGGAATACTACAATAGGTGTGGGGCTAACATAAGATTCTATATATTGTGTTGCTTTCAAATTATAACTGCAACTTTAGCATACTTGAGTAACAACATCCCTAAGGTGTAAGGTTGTCACATTCAGTATGTATACAAGGAGTGAGTTGAAGTGATAAGCCAGACTTTGTCTGAGAGAGATTTTTGTAAAAACAATACTAATGTGCGGTTTTCTAAATATATGCATTATCACGACTTGTATTGATACTGATATACAGGAACATGCTCTGTTTCCGAGTGAATACATTTTTAAGGTTTAGAGCTTGCTTTTTTTTCTTTTTTATATAAAGTTTATTCTAGTGTGCCATTAGCTATAAGTGTACGTCACTGGAGAAAACACTTTTAAATTAACAAATACAGCTTCATTTACTTTTTTATAGGGCAAGTTAACATATATGTACAGCAGTTCTGCTTCTTTGCTTACCAGATGTCCAACCTATCCTTTAAGAATTATCACACTATGATTTAGATTCGGTAGCTCCAGTCTGTTGTATCTGAGCACATATGTGATGGAACCTCAACCTAAATACCAAAGAAACAAAACCGAAAGCTGGCATGGACAACACCATCTTCAAGTAAATGTAAAGTATAATTTGAGGAATTTGAAAATTTATACATAAGCAGTGGATAGTAAATGCAGTGCTACTGTAAGTCTCAAGGCTAGATGAAAACTATTGCTTACAATATAGGTTGTTTTGATTTATTTTTGTGTCTGTACAGTTGCAGATATAAAGGAAGGGATGATAGGGTTAGAAAGCTTAAGCATTAACATCTCTCTGTCTCCCTTTCCACCCCCACCACCGAAGTCCACAATGAGTTCATTTGTTTTATTGATGTTCAGGGCCAGAATATTGCCTAATTACTCTTATTTGGCAGAGGCTGTTCACTCAGAAGAACTGCTATGTACAGTGGTGTGAAAAACTATTTGCCCCCTTCCTGATTTCTTATTCTTTTGCATGTTTGTCACACAAAAAGTTTCTGATCATCAAAAACATTTAACCATTAGTCAAATATAACACAAGTAAACACAGAATGCAGTTTATAAATGATGGTTTTTATTATTTAGGGAGAAAAAAAAATCCAAACCTACATTTTGTGTGACAAACATGCAAAAGAATAAGAAATCAGGAAGGGGGCAAATAGTTTTTCACACCACTGTATGTGCATGCTAATTAATTAAATGGTGGGGTACATTGTCCATATATGCTTCAAATAATAATCTGGGCCTTGTGTAAGAGCGACTCTAGTGTACATGTACATTAAACAGTTTTGATTTAGTATGACATATAAAGATCAAACTGTTGCTTTGCAAATGCAAGGTCTGCATGACACACAACACAAGTGCATTATCGTAAGCCTTGTTTGAGATTGTATTAAACATGTACAATCTAGTTTGCTAGCCAAGGAGTGTCAGTTGATGAATGTATACAACTGTGATTTTATTCCATTCTGTTTAAGTGTATATGCTTCTGTCAAGGAATTCTTAATTTCAGCCACCACAGAAACCAAGTTGTGACTATTTTCATTTTATTTATTAAATTTTGGTACTGTCTTTTTTTTCCCCTCCCCAGAAGGTAAATTTAAATGAGTGAAATATGTGGTAATTAAAAGGAAACAAAAAGCTTTTTTGTTTACAGGTTTATGGATATGTTTGCTTTTTTCTTTGGTAATTAGTGTTTATTATATTGTAGAAATGTATGACTTGTCAGTGGGAGTCGTACTTTTTAAGTGTTATTTGGAGAGACAAGATGGAAGGCATGAGAGAGGGAGGACAGTGAGAGCAAGGTATATAAATTTACTTTGCTAGCACCATTGTGGTGGCAGGGTACAATAGTGAAAAATGTATAATTTTTGCAAAAATAAAACTTTTTTCTCCTCAAAACATGAATGTATAGTTACGAGGATTGTGTACTAAAATTATATAGTCTTCAGTGTAAAAGGTCTTGATGGGTAATAAATGAAGAGGAGCCTAAAGTCAGATATTGAGTTACAAAATATTTCATTCTAATTTTGGTAAGAAGGCCACAGGAGTGGGGATTTTGATTCACAAAGCAAAATTGCCTAGTGATACATGTTGCTGTATATAATTCTGTAATTGCAAAAAAAAAATAAAAAATTTTTTGGCCACACCAGAAACATGTCATGACTAGAATAGTGCAAGAGTGTCCCATCTAGTATATGAGGTTTGCCAGATTTGTATTGAATGTGCATATTGCTTTCAAAATATCAGTTTATTTACATAGTGCTCTAATAGATGTTAACCTCAGCAAAATTTTGCCTAACGTATTAATTCAAACCCTGTGTCACATTGAAAATAAAGAACAATAAGTATAATTATCTTTAAGCTCCACTCTATTGTTTTCAGTAAATCATACTCCTGCAGTGATTTTTGCTTGTCATCAGTTGAATCACCTGAGTGCTAAACAGAATGACAAAGTCTTTCTCTAGCCAGACGTATTAATTCTTCAAGTTTGGGAAAAAAAGCATACATGAGATTTTGTGCCTAATGATTGTGAGAAAATCAGTACCAACCATCTCAGCAAACCCTCACCTGACTCCATTACGGTTCAAACAACCATAAATTTCAAAGTGTGTGTATTTTTGTTTGCCGAACAAATGACTTATCGGGGTGTGGGGGGGGAGTAAATCTATGCATTTGTTGTGGTTTTTTTTGTTCTTTATTTCGCCTTATACAATTTCTTGTATTAGAAATTTGTTAGTTTTCGCATACCCTTTCATACAGCCTTGATTTTTTCCTAATATTTTCAGCATACAATGTGAATTTAACAAAATATATACAGTACATGCTGCAATACTACAGAAATTTGTTTTTTCACACTTTAGTCCACTTTAAAGGCAAATTTGTTCAATTCAGTTTTTAAACAACTAAAATGGAAAAATTAAACAATATATTTTCCTAAGATGGTTTTCCTTTCTCTTGTTCCTAATGTGATGTAATTACCAGAAAATTAAAAATCATTTTGATGCTACGGTTACATTCTTCAGGTAGACTTTATAGTAACAATGTTGCCACTAAATGTATTGCAGTTTAAGTGTACAATATAGATGGAATTTTGTCAAGTAGAAACTTAGCTTTTTTTTTTTTTTATAAAGAAACTCAAGAAATCTAATCACTACCACTCCCTAAAACACACAAGAATTACCAAAAAAGCAAAAGAAAAGCACCTTTCTTAGCTAAAGATAAAAGAGGGAATCCCAATAGTGTTTCTTTAAACACTTCAGTCGCTTGGTTAAAAGCACTTAATGAGAAGATATGCAGCAGGTCGAGAGTGTGTCCCATAACAACCCAAGTCTTAGTCAACTTTAGTTCAGTGGGGCTTCCCAAGTAATTTTACCAGTCCGGCATATAAAATCAAAAGTGACTATCGCAGCATTCTAGAATGTGTAAAGGATGTTGCAATCCTTAGTAAAGACAGTCGGTCTCCTAGGAAAAGAATCTGCTCAGCTCTTTGTTATATAGTTCCTCTGTGATACAATGCCAGTCCTCGCCACATTGACTCCCTGAATAGTGACAAGGTGTAGAGGCTCTTTTGGCAAAAGTCAATAACCAGTTCCTCAGTTTTGCTGATGTTGAATTGCAGACAATTCTTTGTGCACCAAGTAACAAGAATCTCCACCTGACTCCTGTACATGGTTTCATCTACCTTGTCAATATACCCGATTAGTGCAGAGTCATTGCAAATGACTTGACCTGGTGTTATGTATATTTATAGTCTGAGGTGTATTTGGTGAACAGAAAAGGTAAAAGGACTGTTCCTTGTACTACTTGCATATACGTCAGAGATGTAGTTCGTGAGCCTCACCAGATGCATATATTCTGGAAAACCTCCAGTCTTCACTTAGGTATACAGCAACATTTGTTTTTAATAAGGCCTGATTATTTTTTGAAAGAAATAAAAATGGAACATTGGCTGTTGCCACATGCAACCCTAAATTGGATTAGTGGATTTCAAATGTGTCTGGTGCATGAAATACAAACAAATTATACACAATTATGTCAAAGTAGTAGGAATGGTGTAGAGTTCAGAGGTCATCTGAGTTTGTTTCCATTAATTAAGTGCTTTCTACTGTATGTGATATATATATATTTGTTTCTTTTCAGTGGATAGATTTTATTTTATGGCAGAAGAAGAGTTGTTTAATTTTCTAGCAGTTTTTGTAAACTTTATTAATTTAAATTATTAAACAATGCTTCCCATCTCTACCATAGGTGGCTTGGAGCTGTTTTTAATATCCTTATTTTTAAAATGTTTTAAAATGTAATGTTTGTGTATTGTGTAAACTGCATCACAATTAATTAATTACAGCAAGAATCAGTCCTGTTTAATCAGATATGAAATCTTTCACACCCAAAAAAAACAAGACGACTCAGTGGAAGGTACCCACTTGAAAAGAGAGACAACAGAACATTGGGGCAAGTGGCCCAACATTATTAACTAAGGATGGCATTAGTATGTCTCTAGTAAACTCTGAAGATGTTTTAAACAGTTTCAAGCAGTGTGATGTTTCTTGGTCATTAGCACAGTAATATGAGATGTTCAGTGGCTGTGGTATATAAAGTCTTTGGTAAAAGATATTCCTGCTTGATTACATATTTATATAAAAAAAGGAAATGTATATTTACATTGACTGAATGAAGCTTCTAATATATTTTTGTTTAACCCATACAGATATACATGATTCAAATAAGTATCCACGGGTGCATTGATACCATTTGGCAGGCAGTATAAATACAGTATACTTCAAAAATTGCGTAAGAGTATTAACATTTAGTAAATAAAAGTATTATACTAAATTTATAACAGAAGTAAGAAAAGAAGACATTGTCATATTAAGGCTGTTCATAAAACAAATTATGCTTCTTGATTATTTTCCGAAGAATTACAATTTATTAACTTTTTGATAAAATTAATGAATGGCAGTACCTGTAAATCATATTTTTTAAGGGTTGAGAGAAGGGGATTTCCTCCCATAAAACAGCAAATAGAACTAGATTTTATGTCTTGTGGTGGGAATTTCAGCATTGGCTTTAGAAAAAAACTGTCGTCATAGGATAATGTTAATTGACATTTCCTTTTCATAAATCGTGTGTGTGTATAATGCTGACAGATTTACCTTCAAAAACTGAAAGTAGGAAACTGGGGAGGAGGTGAGAGAGGCACCTCGAAAATGAGTCTAAAAAGCAGGCGTTATGGGAATGACCTTAAAAAGTGGGACCACTGGCAAAGAGACGTAAACATGTGAGCACAGAGGAAAGGTGCTGAAAGTACATGTAGGGCAAGATAAAGTGAGTGTTTTTAATTATTCTGTTAGCTGCCCTTAACTAGAACTGTGGCTAGTATACTGTATGTATATCTGTGTATACATTACCAGTCAAAAATTTTAGAACACATCAGTTTTTCTTCAAATTTAATCAGTTGAGATGTAATTAATGACCAAAATATTGAAAAGGTAAGCGGTAACCTGCCAGAGGTTTCAGTAAAAAGTTTAGGTTGGCAAAAACTGAAAAAAGGAAATTTCAGAATATTACAAATGGGCCTTTTGTGGGGAACAACTAATAGATTACAACCTACAGATGTTATGCAGCAATTAAAGTAAACTAAGCCTTGCAAGTTGAAGCAAACAATTTTGGCACAGGTGTCCTAACTTCTGTTGAGTATTTAAAAACCCACTGTCCAGCTTAAAGCAGAGTTGGAACAGACTGTTTAAGTGCACCCTCTGAAGTACTATTTGGACAATATAACACTATAGAAAGTTGTAAATTCAAGTGATAATGGCAAGAAAACAGCAATTAACAAATGAAATAAGATGGAGCATTTTTACCCATAGAAGAGTAGGCCTTTCATTTGGACAAAACTGCAAACCTTCAAAGTGTAAGTGACTACTGCATACAACACAATCCAAAGGCAATCGAAAGCTGGAAAAAACTCTTGATTAGAAGGGCCCTGGAAGATTCATAAAGTCGCAATCTAATCAGAAGACAAGTTTCTGGGGGTCACCAGTTTGTGTGGTATGCGCCTCACAGCCCAGCTTAACAGTGGTTAAAGAAAAAAGCAACTCCCAGTTTCTACTATGAAAAGGAGAGTTTGTGCTGCAGGGTTCACAGGGCAATTGGCAGTAAGAAAGCCATTCCTTAAAGGACAAAATAGGGCCTTGAAATCCCAGCTGTTGATTACTGCAGACTAGAAGAAAGTCTTGTGGGCAGATGAAAATTTGAAATCTTCATTTCATCACGCAGGGTGCTTGTAAGCTGTTGAATTGTTGAAAGGATGGTTCCTCAACTCTCAGACATGGAATGGGAAATGTGATGGTCTGGAGTTCTGTTACTGGAGGCAGAATTGGTGTAACTGGCATTCTGAATCTAAAGGGTTACCAAAGTCTGGCTGTTATATCAGCAAAAGGTGGCTACTTTGAGTCAAAAATATAAATACAATTTTGTACTCTTAATGATTCCTTGACTTGTTTTTATTTGCCATTCTTTATTTGATCTATGCCTTGATTTCATTAAACATGAAGACATTAAACGGTGTGCATTTCCATAAAAACTGAGAACAACATTTGGTGTTCTATAACTTTTGATTAGTTTTTGTTGGGGAGACCTGCAGATGCAAGTAAGAATTTCATTGGACTATGTACATTATGTACTGTGTACACATGACAGCAAACTTTAAATAAAATTTAGCAAAATATTGGTTCTGCCTTCCCATCCATTACTTCAGAATTTTCTTTAAAACTGATTTTCGTTTCATTTTGTTCTTAAGGCTTCTTGCTTGACCATGGAACATTAGCTGACTTTTCTAGCGATATTCTTAGTGATTCTGTTCCAATTGTATAATGTAACATTCTCAATGACTCCGACTATCTAGTTTGTGACTCACTTTATCAAAATCAAAGGGGTTTGATTTTTGTCTTAAGTCATGTGTGTGCATGGTATGTGTAACAGAACTGACAACCAATGTATGTTAACCCGGAAGAGTAATGCAGCAAGGAGGAATAACAAATGCAGGTGTTTTGGACCTCACCTACCATGATATTGGGGGGGAAAAGGGGAAAAAAATGGGCCAAAATTGTAGCTGAACTCAAAAGTATCTTTAAACCCCTTACACAGGCTCCAGCACTTTCAGGCAGTATGTTATTAGCTGTCAGAGGAGGAGGCGGCAAGCTCTTGATACTCTGGAAATGTGAAACTGTGCTGGAAAGTCATTATGCAGACCTTAACTTGACATGTACAGCAGTTTCTAGTCATGTAAGCTGTCATGGACTAGCAGTGTGATCAGCAACCATAGTCATCAAGTCTCACGTCCTCTTCGACTTGAACTTGTGTATTGTAGCATCAGCTGAAGGTGATCAGATATTTTCTGTTACTGTGGATAGAACCATAATAAACAATAAAACTTATTACTGCGGCATAAATATGTCATCCATTTTGGGTTCTTTATGTGCTTTCTATGCCTGCATCAAAATGTATTTGTATAAACGTAACACTCCATTGACTTCACAAAATGAAATTTGAACTACAAATTCAGTGTTTGCTAATGTATTTATAGCAGTGAAGCAGGCTGTTTTTAGCTGTTCTATTAATTGTGCATCCTTGTGTAGCTGAGCAGCTGCTAACCCATTTGATATGTCATCGGTCTGCCTTGTGTTTTAATTTCAATTCAGATAAGCCAACTGAGAATCTTACCAGTATGTTTTAAAACGTAACATTCTCAAACCTGGCTAATCCAATTTGGTTTGCAGGGTGCTGAATCCTATCCTGGAAACATCATTTGCAAAGCAGGAATGAGCCCTGGAATGGCATTGGTCTATCACAGTTCATTTATCAATTAACTAATTTAGAAAATTGTAATGAAATCGTTAATTGGATTGTTTCTGCACATTGGCCTATGTTTGGGACGTACGGGAAGTGTGATTAGCAAATCTCGAAGCCCTTCCAACAAATTATAGTTATGAAATTTATGTTGAGAAAAATTTACAGTGCATCCAGAAAGTATTCACAGCGCATCACTTTTTCCACATTTCGTTATGTTACAGCCTTATTCCAAAATGGATTACATTCATTTTTTCCTCAGAATTCCACACACAACACCCCATAATGACAACGTGAAAAAAGTTTACTTGAGATTTTTGCAAATTTATGATTAAGTCACTTACCTATCTTAACACATTTGCAAAATCATATTCTAGAACATAAAAACACAAAATCTAAGCCTCAGAAAAAGGAAAAGGACATAAATATACTGTACTGTAGTAACAGAAAAAATGAGTGTAAAAAAAAATCCTTACCTTTATTCCTTCTCATGTCTCAATTTTTTTTAAAGTTTTTATGAGAGTAAGCGTTGTAAACCCGAAACGTATGTCGAGACGTTGTAACCAGAGGACCCCCTGTACTCAGACTGTGAACATTGTTGGAAAAAGTACTTTTGCCCTGGACCAAGTACATGTCTTAAATGTTATGCAAAATGTGGAGGGATTATAAACTGATGTTTTGGTTTTTTTTTTTTTTTTAATGAAAGAATGTATTCAGTTGGCTTATCTCATTAATTTTGGGAGGTTGTTCCAAAGTCTGGGTGCTGTGGATGTGAAGGCTCAGTCACTTAGAGAACCTTCTTTTAATATTGTTATCCACACTGCACTCTATGGGTTATCTCTGAATCTTAATTGTTTATGTTAGGCTACCACTGATCCTAGTTATTTAAACTTACTCGTTTCTGGTGCTACAAAACATACTATTATTAGCAAAAAACATGCATCAGGGAAATTGGTCTTTTATCCCACGAGTCAACATATCCATTACTGGATCAAAGCAAAAGATCCCAGGTGCAGAATTACTTTTACTGCTGATCTTAACTCTTACCCTAACAATGCTTTTCACCCACGTCCACCCTCCCTCATAAATATGTCATGGACCTCCAGAACTCTTTATGTGGCATTCTATCAGATTATAAAATTGGTCTGAGCAAGCAAATCCTAAGCTAAAAAGGTGTGTGGGTTAGAAAGGTTGACAGTGTTTTTTTTGCTGGATATTGAACAATGAAGTTTAATTTGTATTGAAAACCAAACCGTACTCGCTCTGTATCAAAGGTAATGTAGTTTTGCTTTAAACGACTTGTTAATTGCCTCATTGCTTGCCATTTGTACCTCGTATGCAATTTAACAGAATTTAACTTGCATTCAGATTTTTAATATGAAACACTTAAATCCAAATTGTTGCTCATCCCTCAAATTTTGTATCTCTGACATTTGCAAAAGTAATTATGTTTTACATTTGTTTTTTCAGCCTTACAATTTTGGTTAAGTTCATTCAAGTGATTGCCTTTAGTCCCATTTTCTAGATGTCAACTACTAAACTGTTTATGTTCCTTTACTACCACAGAAGAATATAGGTTGCAGTAAACTGGTAGTGGATCTTTAATTTATTTTTAATTTAATTTGTTGTGTGGAAGAAATAAAGCTTTACTCTTTGTCCTTGAGAAAATCTGCAGAGGTCCTGCACTTCAGAAATTTGTGGATGAGATAATGCACAGAGCATTGACCTGAATTGTCAGTGTCACAGGTTATAACTTAACCCACAAGGGAGTCGTCACATATACCTGAAGCTCATGGTTTTGCAGGGGTTGCACTTTGATATTTACGCGTCTTTAAAATGTCCCTTAGCTGCTTGTTTACAACACTGCAAGGTGTGCTGTATAAGAAAAAGGTAAATAACTGACCAAATAATTCAGATTACACAAAAAAAAAACTTGCATAGAAAGATTCAAATGATTTACTTAAAAATCAAAAAATGAGATTTCAGTATGTGACCAATTTTGATTTAACATGTACACAAACACCTGCACTGTGAATAGGCTTAGTTTGCTAATGTCCATCATATTCTCTGATATTTCATATGCAGGACATCAGTAATTATCATATACGCAAGAGATCTGCCTAATACTTAAGGGATAATGCAATCTGGTTTTACTGTTTGCAGCGGAAACATTTCTGAAGAAGTATGTATTTACAGACTGAGAAAGGCGATCTGCTCTGCCCCTAAGAGTTTGCCATGCATAACAAAAGCAAGCTTCAAACCACAAGATGGAGACATGTTTAAGAGATTGTATGAAAGATGATTTAGAAAATAAGTAAAATAAGTAGCCCAATGCTTGTGTATTAAATTGCCTTTGCAGTTTACCATGCTTTGTTCCCTTTTTCAGGTATCTATTTCCTATAAAGACCAAGGCTATTATGATTTCCATCCCGAAGTATTATGAGGGGAAGAATGTCCTCATTACTGGAGCTACAGGTTTTATGGGCAAAGTTCTTCTGGAAAAGCTACTCCGATCATGTCCTAATGTGAAAGCAGTTTATGTGCTGGTCAGACCGAAGGCAGGACAGGATCCTGAACAACGTATAGAAGAGATGGTGACTTGCAAGGTACAAGTTCATGTTTCACAGAAACCAAGAATTTTCTTGTTTTCCCTACACTAGGAATATAGTACATATAAATTGAGTAGCAAGGCCTCTAATAAAAGTGAGAGTTTTTATTCTGCATCATATTTGTAATTTTATTTTCTTTTTATTGAAAATTTTAGCATTAGATACAAGTTTTATCACTTACTTGGGTGTAGTACTTTTTATGTTCATAGTTGTATTAAATAGTTTTTTTTTTTTTTATAGTGTCAAGAAAAATGAGATTAGATTAAGAAAACATTTGTCTAATTTATTTTTTCTTGATGCTATCTGTAAATATTGTCCATATTTCAATGTAGTGTTTTAAATACCAGACATTTCAGCTTGTTTTCTAGGGCTTTATATTCACTTTTTCCAGACACTAAGTATTTTTATAGAGTCTTTCATTTTGAACACTGTCTAAGTTGTTTTAAAAAATGTAATAAGAACGCAATATAAAGAAATGCATAACAAAAAGACATGCCACAGTGCAAGTGAAATTAGTTAAAACGTTGGTAGACAGCCCTAAAGCTAACTTGCAGTCATGCTGGTTTTGAATAAGTTACTGTATTTATTGAGAAACTGTTTCTCTGCAAGCACTGAACAAACAGCATCTCAGACCTGGCATCAATATGCTGATATAAAAGATTCAGGTTTAAACCAAATAAATTCCAATTCATGGAACAGGTGTGGACTTTCAGAGTTATTAAAGCCACTTTTTAGATGGAGCTAGGTAATTCTATAAAATACAGAAACAGTGAGGCGTACTGTGGTATAGCGGGTCCACAGCACACTCAGTAAAGGCCATTTAAATAAATGATCACCGCGCTCGCGGTTTCGTGAGGGGGCGTAGTGGTTGTAGCAAGCCATTCCATCCCCATGCTTGATTGTTATTGCCTCCACTGACTAGCTCATCGGTGACATTACCAACAGTGTTGGGTTCAAGGGCTTCCGAACAGTGATGGGAGCATGGAGCCGAACCCGCATCGTCACATTTGGTGGCAGCGGTGGGATGAGCTAGCAGTGAGGCTAGAAGAGGAGACAGAACAGCAAGTGGGATTGGTGCCAGACTTGAGGACCCACGTACCCAAGCCGGAGGAGGACATTTTTAAGAGACTGAGCTTTTTAAGGACATTTATTTATTGCTGGTTTTATTTGTCTTTTAAAGTTCTTATTCTTTTAATGTCCTGTTTTTATGAAGGGGGCTTGGGTTGGTTTTAGTGTGGGAATTGTTTTAGTGCTTTTATCATTTTAGTGCAGCGTAGAGTGGCCGAGCTGTGGACCTGAGCTCCAGTTGCATTGGGTTGGCTGTGGTGTGGAGCCTTACCATGCAAATGTAGTTTTATGGAGGGGTGGTATGTGGTATAGCGGGTCCACAGCACTCTCAGTAAAGGCCATTTAAATAAATGATCATCGCACTTGCGGTTTCGTGAGGGGGTATAGTGGTTGTAGCAAGCCGCGGGGTGATCTGCGGTGGGGGCGTTTCTCACCGAGTGCACAGGTGAGGAACTGCCCACATCCGTGATTGTTCCCGTGGCTAATGTGTTGCAGCTGCTATGGTCCCTTGCTAGATAAAAGAAGCGCGAGTCGGTTAAGGGAGGGAACAGGAAAGAAAGAGAGAAGGAAACTGAGGTTGCAGCAGGAAGCAATAAGGAGAGAGAGGGAGCAAGCAAATCGGTGCAGCAGGAAGCAGGCGAGCGAGTGAACGCTCGCAGGCAGCTGAAGGCAGCCTGGGTGTTTGGCCAACACCTGGTAGAAGTAGTGGTTGTGGTCGCTCCCACAGAATTTGATCTGAAGGGCGGGAGTGACAGGAAGGGGCAGGACTCTACGCAGAAGGTAGCGGGAGTCAGGACTTGGGACGTGGTGTTCCCTGCGTGAGAGCCTTGGTCGTGGGGAATTCCGAAGTCACTGTCCGGAGGAGCCGACCGGAGCCAAGTATCGGTAAGGCAAATGACAGCAGAGGCAGGCACAAAGATCAACTGCAGAGAGAGAGCGTCTCACTTGTAGCGGTGCCCAGATGGGTGAAGCAGGAGAGACACTAGTTTAAAAGAAGGCACCGGGCTTGTTGTTGGTTTTAAACATTGCTTCCATATGCATTTTAACCTCGTTTTAAAAGGATTGTTTTTTGTTTGTATATTTTTAACTTCCACACCTCTTTTATGGATTATTTATTTAATTGCCTCCACTGACTAGCTCATCGGTGACATTACCGACGATGTTGGGTTCAAGGGCTTCCGAACAGTGATTGGAGCGTGGAGCCGAACCCACATCATCACAGGTACTGCATGCCAAAATTAAGTCGCGCAATGCAGACAAGCTCATTCGGCATGAAGATGTGAAAGTCATGTTTTGTTTACAAGTGTTTTAGTGGAAACCAACTCCCATAATGCACCATACACAAAATAGTGGGGAGAGAAGGGTGTATGAGTGTTTGTGTCATTACCAGTTTACACATTTTATAACAATCTTTGAAGTGTATTGTCCAATCCCGAAGTACATTACGCATGTCATTAGTAAACTTGGTGTATTCCACCTTTTACCTATGTTGATTTTTAAGATGGAAAAACAAACATAATTATTACCAATAATGACAATTTAAAAACATATTCGCATATTACCAATGTAGTTAAAGAGAAATGCATTCATTTATTTGTATATTTTGAGTGTTTTAACTTCAATGAGGTTATGTGACTGTTACTGTTAATTTTCAAGTGTTACTCTGAATTTTCTGAATTATATTGCAGATGACTTGGAAAACATAGCTTGACACCTGCAAAGTATACATTTTCAACAGAGTAACAGTGATTTTACTAATTTCAGAATAAAGCAGATGTTAAACCACTTGGTAAGATGTTTCCAAAATATCATGGTGCATGGAATTGATTTAGCCATACAGAATCTTGAAAGAGCCCTTGAGTTACTGTATTCCCAGCCCAGAACTTTCGCTATTGAGTTTGACCATAGAATAATTTGCAGTGGTAGCAGAGGCTATGTCAATGTAAATGTGACTATAGACTAGCTTGAATTCCTTTTAGAATATAATTTTACTGTTCCCCAAATAGCACAGATGCTGGGAGTAAGTGTTAGAAGTATCCATAAAAGAACGGGAGAGTATGGGCTTTCAATCAGCAACACATACAATCATATATGCAATGATTAATTGGGAAAGTTAAAGACTTTGTCATAGAATATCCAGATTCATGCTATAAAAAAATACCAGGCTTCCTTCAAAGTGTTAGAATAAGGTAATTGCTTTTACTGTTTTTTTTGGTTTTTTTTTATTATTATTTACACAAGTTAATGAAAAATACATGCATTTTTCTGGGGTCTCAGCATTAAATCTGGTTCAGTAAAAGTGTTGCAGTTTCCTATCACCTTTAATGCTGTGGCACATTGATGGTAAACATTAGTTAGTTAATTAAGTAAGTAGCCTGTATTCTCAATGTTTAGTGTTGTATAGCATTTATTGAATCATATGTAATTTTATTAATACTGTGTTTATCAGTATCAAATTTTAGAATATGGCATTATCAAATGGTTATCTTTGTGTTGGGTGGAGGATTATAATCCATGGATGTATTGATGGATACAGTAGAAAAATAATTTATGTTGAAGCCAGCAATAACAACAAGGCTTCTACAGTTCCAATTTTTTTGAGGCTGTGAACACATTTCTTTTTCCATCTAGTGTCAGAAGTGACAAAAGTTTAGAAAATATTGAAGTTACTAGGTTTATTGTACACCACCCTCTTTGTGGCCCGAGTAGTTTAACATTCTTTACTAACTATAAATTCTGTTTTGATTTTCAGTTTGTTCTGTTAAAAAAAAAGTGGCCTTGTAGTGTTAACTTGAATTAATTCTCTTCTTCTTTTGGCTGCTCCTTTTAAGGGTTGCCACAGTGGATCATCTTCTTCCATATCTTTCTGTCCTCTGCATCTTGTCTTGCTACACCCATCACCTGCATGTCCTCTCTCACCACATCCATAAACCTTCTCTTAGGCCTTCCTCTTTTCATCTTGCCTGGCAGATCTATCTTTAATATCCTTCTCCCAATATACTCGGCATCTCTCCTCTACGTGTCCAAACCAACGCAATCTCACCTCTCTGACTTTGTCTCTCAACCGTCCAACTTGAGCTGACCCTCTAATGTACTCATTTCTAATCCTATCCATCCTTGTCATACCCAATGCAAATCTTAGCATCTTTAGCTCTGCTCCTCCATCTCTGTCTCCTGCTTTCTGGTCAGTGCCACCGTCTCCAACCCATATAACATAGCTGGTCTCACTACCATCCTATAGACCTTCCCTTTCACTCTTGCTGATATCCGTCTGTCACAAATTACTCCTGACACTCTTCTCCACCCATTCCACCCTGCCTGCACTCTCTTTCACCTCTCTTCCACAATCCCCATTACTCTGTACTATTGATCCCAAGTATTTCAACTCATTCACCTTCGCCAACTCTACTCCTTGCATCCTCACCATTCCACTGACGACCTCCTCATTTACACACACGTATTCTGTCTTGTTCCCACTGACCTTCATTCCTCTCCTCTCTAGAGCATATCTCCACCTCTCCAGGGTCTCCTCAACCTGCTCCCTATTATCGCTATAGATCACAATGTCATCAGCAAACATCATAGTCCATGGGGACTCCTGTCTAATCTCGTCTGTCAACCTGTCCATCACCAATGCAAATAAGAAGGGGCTCAGAGCCGATCCCTGATGTAATCCCACCTCCACCTTTAATGTGTCCGTCACTCGTACCACAGACCTCACCACGGTCACACTTCCCTCGTACGTATCTCATGTACTTCTCTGCCACTCCCGACTTCCTCGTACCACACCACAACTACTCTCGAGGCACTCTGTCATATGCTTTCTCCAGGTCCACAAAGACACAATGCAACTCCTTTTGACCTTCTCTATACTTCTCCATCAACAGCCTTAGAGCAAACAACGCATCTGTGGTGCTCTTCCTTGGCATGAAACCATACTGCTGCTCACTAATTATCACCTCACTTCTTATCTTAGCTTCCACTACTCTTTCCCATAACTTCATGCTGTGGCTCTTCAATTTTATCCCCCTGTAGTTATTACAGTCCTGCACATCCCCTTATTCTTAAATATCGGCACCAGTACACTTCTTCTCCGAGTCTTCAGGCATCCTCTCACTTTCCAAGATTCCATTAATCAATCTGGGTAAAAGCTCCATTGCCATCTTTCCTATTAAAACCCCTCCATGCTTCCGCAGGTATGTCATCTGGACCAACGGCCCTTCCATTTTTCATCCTCTTCGTTGCTGTCCTTACTTCCTCCTTGCTAATCTGTTGCTCTTCCTGATTCACTATCTCCACATCATCCAACCTCTTCTCTCTCTCGTTCTCTTCATTCATCAGCCTCTCAAAGTACTCTTTCCATCTGCTCAACACACTCTCCTCGCTTGTGAGTACGTTTCCATTTTTATCCTTTATCACCCTAACCTGCTGCACATTTCTCCCTCCTTAGTGTCCAACCTTTCATACAACTCAACATACAGTGGAACCTCGGGTCACGAACATCTCGGAACACGTACAAATTGGGTTACGACCAAAAAGTTCGTCAAACTTTTACGTCTGTTCATGACTGCACACTCGGGTCACGAACAAGCCAGAGTCCCTTCAGATTCGTACGCACCGATGATTTCCGCATGTGTTCAGTCTCTCCCTGTACATTCGCTGTGAACTCCTGCAAGGTTACTTTTCTTTGGTTTTTTATGGTTAGTTTTTGTATAAATTACGGATTTTTCAAATGTTCATTATTTTCCCTGTGCTTAAAACTCATTAAAAAAAGTATTTACAGCGATCGGTTCGTAAGGCTATAGCATTAACTCTTGCAATGTTAGTTTTCTCTGTTCAAGGTTTTCTCAGTGTTTGTTCAATGTTTTTACATTTAGTTTACTATTACACTGTGCATTCTATGATATAATTACCGTAGATCCCGGAATACAGGCCGACCGGTATATTAGCCGAACCCCTTCTCTACCTACTAAATTACATGTATTTGCCGATGACCGGTATTTAAGCCGACCCCCTTCTCCAAGCAAAATTTTCTAAATTTCCTTAAAAGTGTCTCTTCGGGTATATTTATAATGTTTATCGGAGAATTTGAGACTACCGGCATTTTTGATCTATAATGTGCATAATTTACCAAAACACCAATAATTTTTCTAATGTACTAACTAAAAAGTTATAAATAGTGCCTAGCCTACTTCGATTAAGCTAGGAGCATGGCGGCGCGCATGGTCGCAGCGGCTCAGGGCTCTCCTTTTCAGTGCACTTTTTTGTTGTTTTTGTACTTTTTTTGTCCTTGTTTGTGCACGATCGGTTCGGCGAACATCCGCTACACCATTCAGAACCTTATAGACATCGGTGTCCAGAGCCAGACATCTGTTTCGAGTGTTTTTCATCACACGCACAACATCCCAGACAACATAGCGAGACCAGCGGGCTCTCCGTGGATTGTTGTTGGGTCTAGGAGACGACACAGACGGAGGAGGGAAAGAAAGCAGAAGTGGGGCCGCAGATCCGGCGTTATGCTAAAGCTAAAAAACAACCATACAAGCCCTATACAGAACTTTTTTCTGCACTGAAGGAGCTGCTTTTAATCTCATTGTAGATGCGTATAGTGACAATAAAAGGCATTCTATTCTAGAAACAATTTCATACTGTACTCACCATTTAATTTGACATCTTTGGGCTGCAGGAAGGGAGGAGATATTTCCACACAATGTCCATCTTCGTTTCGATTGCGATCACCTTCTTTTATCTTCTCTTCCTTCCTTAGCAATTATGTTTCTTGCTTGCATGGTCTTAATGAATTATATATATATAGGTAAATCACTGCAATGACGGAAATTACATCCACAAACACATGTATCTGGGCTCCGACTGACGCTACTAACGCTCTCGGTTGTTTGTTTACAATCGCGCAAGCGGATACATGTGACCGCATCCGTTTCGTAACGCAAGATGTTGGTCGTAAATCAAAATAAAAAATTTCATTTTAAACTTCCCGATAATTTATTATAAATTTTATTAATAAAATCAACAACTAAAACACTTTTTTGAATACATTCTTTATTTAATTTAAGGTACCGGCATGCAAAGTTACTTCTTCATCTGAAAGATGGCTCTGTGGTTTCGTCATTATTTACTTCCGTATTCATCGGCAAAACTGGCATTGCGCTGGAAATCTTGAATCTGAAACGATACTTGTTGTATAAACCGACCCCCAAACTCCAAGCCAAAAATCTAGGACAAAATTTTCAGCTTATATAATGGCATCTACGGTAACTATTTTTGTGCTTAAAAATCTTAAAAATATATATATTTACATACAGCTTGTACGGTCCAGAACAGATTAATTGCATTTACATACAGTCCTATGGGGGAAAATTACTTCGGGTCACAACCAAATCGTGTTGCGACCAGAGTTTTGGAGCGAATTATGGTTGTGACCCGAGGTTCCACTGTACGCCTTTTCTTTAGCCTTCGCCACCTCTCTCTTCACCTTGCACCTTATCTCCTTGTACTCTTGTCTACTTTCTGCATCTCTCCAACTATCCCATTTCTTCTTTGCCATCCTCTTCCTCTGTATACTCTCCTGCACTTCCCCATTCAACCACCAGGTTTCCTTTTCCTCCTTCCTCAGTCCAGGTGTTACGCCAAGCACTCTTCTTGCTGTCACCGTTACTACTTCTGCTGTAGTTTCCCAACTGTCTTGTAACTTTTCACTACCACCTAGTGCCTTTCTCCTCTTCTCCCTAAACTCAACCTTGCAGTCTTCCTTTTTCAGATTCCACCATTTGATCCTTGGCTGTGCCCTCACTCTCTTCCTCGTCTTGATCTCCAACGTCATCCTACAGACCACCATCCAATGCTGCTTAACTACACTTTCCCTTGGCACCACTTCGCAGTCTTCAGTCTCCTTTATATTGACTGTTCAGTATAGGATGTAATCTACCTGTGTGCATCTTCCTGCACTCTTGTACATAACTCTATGTTCCTCCCTCTTCTTTAAAATACATATTCCCCACAGCCATGTCCATCCTTTTGGCAAAATCCACTATCCTCTGACCTTGTTCATTCCTCTCCTTGACACCATACTTACCCATCACCTCCTCGTCTCCTTAGTTCCCTTCACCAACAAATCTGCTTCAATCACCAATTTCTGTCTCTTGGGTACACTGTTCATCACTTCATCCAACTCATTCCAGAAATAGTCTTTCTCCTCCATCACACACCCAACTTGCAGGGCATATGCACTAACAACATTCATCATCACACCTCCAATTTCCAGCCTCATAATCATTACCCTATCTGACACTCTTTTCATCTCCATAACACTCTTGACATACTGTTCCTTCACAATAACCCCAACCCCATTTCTCCTCCCATACACACCATGATAGAACAATTTCAGTCCACCTCTGATCAACCTGGCCTTACTCCCCTTCTGTTTAGTCTCTTGCTTGCACAGTATATCAACCTTCCTTCTCTCATATCTGCTAACTCTCTCCCCTTACCATTATATTCAGAATATAAGTTTAATGTCACTGTGCTCTGTACAAAAATTATTTTATAAATCCACTCACATGTACAGGCCAGGCCAAAGTTAGCACACAGGGGCTCTCAGCATTTAGAATTGCTGGGCCAAGCATAGGACAAGATAGACAAACAGCTGGAGGAATGTATAGGCCTGCATGTGGAGGAACCAGTATAAAAGCCTTGGCCATCAGCCAAATATTTTGAAGCCGATGAACGGATGGGTGATGACGTCATCTGTCCTGAAAATCCTTTTAGCGCAGTGACGAAAATGACAAACTATACACAGTGTTTTCACGGCTTCCTCGTCTGTTATGCCGCGTAAATCATCTTTTAAGAAAGCAAGTTATTTTCTCTTACGTGATTTTTACTGCCGTATCACTATGGGAGGGATATCGCCTTTTTTTTTTACATTATATCTATATAGTTTTGGGTTACTTAAAATGCCACAATTACAAAAGAACTTATTCCAACTAGGGAGCTATCGCCCCCTAAAGGAACAACCAGTTATACTGCCAACATTCAAAAGGCGCTTTTCCACTGCATAGTACGGCACAACACGGTTCAGTTCAGCTCACTTTTGGGGGGTTTTCCACTGGGAACAGTACCTGGTACCTGGTCCTTTTTTAGTACCACCTCAGCCGAGGTTCCAAGCGGCCGAACCGTTACCAAAACGTGACGTGTAAACTCTGCTGGTCACTGATTGGCCGGAGAAAATCGTCATTACTGCGTCACTGGCAATTCTTTTCTTTAAAGGTACACACACGCGGAAGTTTGTGTCCCGTCTCTCCATCGCTGGGCGCAGTTTGTTGCATAAGTGGATGAATGTTTCTTCAGACATTCGAAAGTTCTCCAGCCACTGAGTGTTTGTAAAACCGGGAACAATCAGATCCCACCACTCTGAAGCACGGTTAAATGTCCAAACAGATGGTCTGTTGCGCGACTTTTTTGCAAAATGTGGAAGATCTGTAATATACAGAATCAGCATTTTAATGTTACACTGGCAGTTAAGTTCATTTTATGCTTTGCAACAGTGAGAAAAGTTAGCTAGTGGTGTGCTTTTTTTAGATGCTTACCCTTGCGCGTCGTCAAGCTAAAGTGTTGTCGTTGTCTGCGTGTTGTAAAAGTTCCACTGTGTCAACGGCAGTAGAGGCGCAACTATAACGATACGTGAATAATCCCGCCCACTCTAAAGCGGTACTAAACTGCAGTCGAAACGCAAGGTGAGCTGTACTGAACCGTGCTGTGCCGTACTATGCATTGGAAAAGCGCCTAAAGTTCCTACCCTCAGTTCCATTCTCTTTACTTTCCTCCTCTCCTCCTGCCTTCGGACATGTCTCTCCCCTCTTCTTCTCCTTCTTTTTCTTCTTCAGCCAACAGTATCCCAATTATTCTGTAAGTATAATGTGTTGTGTATGGTGACCTGCATTGGATTTCCGCCAGGTGTACCGTTTGATATTGAGGCCAAATAGCTTGATTTTGGTCTCATCTGACCATAAGATCTTTTTCCTCTTGGCATCAGAATCTTCAAGGTGCATTCTGGCAAAGCTCAAATGGCTTTTTTTTTTTTGGCAACCTTCCCGAACAAGCCACAATTGTGGAGCGTTTGTGAAATTGTCACATACACACAATGATGACTCTTTACCATAAAATCCTGTAACTCCTTCAAAGTGGCCATTGGCCTCTTGGTAGCCTCTCTTACCAGTTTCCTCCTTGCTCTTCTATCCAGTTTGGAGGGACGGCTGGATCCAGGGAGGGTCCTAGTAGTACCAAACACTTGCCACTTTATTATTGACCTTACTCTGCTCTTTGATTGATAAAGCCTTTGAGATTTTTTTGTATCCATCTCCTGCCTTATGTCTATCCACAACTCGATCCCTGAGATCTTTTGAAAGTGGCTAGCCACCCATAGTCGGTTGTTTGCTGTCAGTTGCACTACCAAGCAACCCGTTACTTGTGATAATGGAACATACATTGTTGCTTTGATTTTAATCGGCTTCCGTTGTAATTGTTTCATTTGTTTGTTAAATGAGCAGCCAAACAATAATGAGATGCAAATCCAGCCAAAAAATAACTTGGATTGAGTTTTTCACACAATATTTGTCTCAATAATATATCTGAGAATTAAAAATTAAAGTTTGAGAAATGTTGATCTGCTCTGGTGCAATCAATGTTTGAATGTTCATTGATGTGATAGAATGAGAATACCAAGAAGTCATAGTAAAAAAATGTGTCTCATTAACAGCTAAATAGGAAATTGGTTGGAGTTAAAATGGTGACAAAGTAACCCCTGAATTAGTTGGTTATCTGTTGGTTTACTTTGTATCTATTGTTTGGCTGCCAGTTAAGGGAAAAAACATTTAAGCAAGTCAGTCATAATTAAGGCATGTGTGTTTTGTATATTAAATTTGCAGCAATCTTTTACTTATCTTCCACGATCAGAGTTGGTCACCCCTGATATACAGTATATAGTGTATAACCTATCTATAAAACATGGCCTGGCTGCCCACAAAACATTTAAAAATCATACTCTCTGCATCCAGTAGATAATCTCGCCAATAGGTGATGGTTTCATTGTCCAGTTCATATCGGTTGCTCCCTCATTACAGTCGATTTTTTTTAAATAATTGCTCTACCATCTCCACTGTCAGCTTTAGAATGATATTCGTGAAAATGGGCTTGAATATGACCGGGTGAACCCTTACTGCATTATGAAGTCCACATACACAAAGTCCATCTAGGAATCTAAAACAAATCAATTACAGTGGAACCTCTGTATACGAGAAATTCAAGATAAGAGGAAAGTATGAGCGAAAAATTCGGATCTAAATACTAGCATTGGCTTGCGTAACGAGCCACGAGCCAGGCTGTGGTTATGCGTGACGCGTTTCCTGATCCGCCTCGACTTGGGGATTCGCCAAAGCTGACGCTGCCAGCCCATCAGTTCACTCAGTGTTCCTTGTTCTCCCGTAGCGTGAGGATCTATGCGTTTGTGCGCTTGTGATTTCATTGTTTCGCTGTAGCAGTTCGCTGTATAAGCGTATCCAAAAATATCGCTGACATAGGAGAGAGTTTCCCCAACCCACAATTACAGCAGCCCAGGTAAGCAGAGAGCTGAGGAGACTTTGTGCCAGCAAAGCAGCGGGTTCAGATGGAGTATCTCCACGACTGCTGAAGGCCTGTGCGTTGGAGCTGGGGAGTCCTCTACAGTGCATCTTCAACCTGAGCCTGGAACAGGGGAGAGTCCGGAGGCTTTGGAAAACATCTTGCATCTTGGGAGAGTCCCAAAGGTATCACGTCCTAGTGAGCTGAACAAATTCCAGCCTGTCGCTGTGATGTCGCATGTAATGCAGACCATGGAGCCACCTGCTGCTTCACCACCTGAGGCCACAGGTCCACCATGCCTTCGTCCCTCTGCAGTTCGCATACCAGGAGAAGGTGGGAGTGGATGATGCCATCATATTTATGCCACACCGATCCCTCTCCCACTTGGACAGAGGCAGTGGTGCTGTAAGAATTATGTTTCTAAACTTCTGTAGAGCCTTCAGCACCATTCAGTCTCTGCTCTTTAGGGACAAGCTGACCGAGATGGGAGTAGATTCATACCTGGTAGCATGGATCGTGGACGATCTTAAAGACAGACCTCAGTATGTGCGTCTTGGGAACTGCAGGTCTGACATTGTGGTCGGCAACACAGGAGCATCGCAGGGGACTATACTTTCTCCAGTCTTGTTCAGCCTATATATATCGGACTTCCAATACAACTCGGAGTCCTGCGACGTACAAAAGTTTGCTGACGACACTGCTATCGTGGGCTGCATCAGGTGTGGGCAGGAGGACAAGTATAGGAACCTAATCAAGGACTATAACTGGTGTGACTTAAAACACCTACAACTGAACACCAGCAAAACCAAGGAGCTGGTAGTGGATTTTAGGAGGACCGGGCCCCTCATGGACCCTGTGATCATCAGAGGTAACTGTGTGCAGAGGGTGCAGACCTATAAATACCTGGGACTGCAGCTGGATAATAAATTGGACAGGATTGCCAAAACTGATGCTCTGTGTAAGAAAGGAGAGCCGACTATACTTCCTTAGAAGGCTGGCACCCTCTAACATCTGCAATAAGATGCTGCAGATGTTTTATCGGACAGTTGTGGCGTGCGCCATCGTGTCGTGTGCTGGGGAGGCAGCATAAAGAAGAGGGATGCCTCATGCCTGGACAAACTGATGAGGAAGGCAGGCTCTATTGTAGGCACGGAGCTGGACAGTTTGACATCTGTGGCAGAGCGATGGGCACTGAGCAGGCTCCTGTCAATAATGGAGAATTCACTGCATCCACTGAACGTTATTTCCAGACAGAGGAGCAGCTTCAGCGACAGATTGCTTTCACTGGTCTGTTCCACTGACAGACTGAGGAGATCGTTCCTCCCCCACACTATGCAACTCTTCAGTTCCTCCGGTAAATGTTAACATTATACAATGTCTGTCTGTTATACCTTCATTGTTATCACTCTCTTATTTAATATTGTTCTTTATCAGTATGCTGCTGCTGGAGTATGTGAATTTCCCCTTGGGATTGATAAAGTATCTATCTTATCTATCACTTTCATTACCTGGACAGGACTCCAACTCTCTCAAATGCACCTAATTGTAGTATATGTTTTGTGTGGTGGCAATAATCTGTAAAAGTGAAGACTCCTCACTGAAAAAGAAAATAATTACATATTTATTACACCTGACTGCATTAATGAGAAGACATGATTCTCTGTTTGCAGGAAAGATGAACAAATAGTGTGTAAATGCGATGCTAATTTTTCAAAGTGAATAGATTGAAAAATAGTTTATACACTTAATGCTAACTCTTAAGTGCTTCTACAGCAGTGTACAGACAAGTAAATACTACTTTTGTTTTGCTAGCCTAAATATCGATTATCCGGTCTTCAATTAACCGACCATTTGGTTATCCAGGATCGTCTAAAAACATCACAAGACCACCAAGATTTCGCCGCCAAGAATTCCAACTACAGGAATATACACTACATGTGTCACAGCTTAAGTTTTCTTTGTCGATGGGTTTCTGAGAATTATTCTAAAAGGATTGAAAGAATAGCATCTGTGCATCAGGCAGGCGATCCCCTGCTGTGAAAAACCATTAGACTTAATCCGATGCAGAGGACTCGTTCCAAACACTCTTTCCCCTTTTCCAAATTCCAACAACTGTCATTCGTCTAAGTTTTGTATGGGTCGCACCGTCCGTGTTGGCGACGCCTTGTTCCGGGTTCATTGAGTTGGCGTCCGCACCTCGAAGTTAGAAAGATGTTTCGCATAAGTTTGTGCCGAAATGTCGGGGTCCATTGCGGGACTGAAAAGGAAAAGAGTTGTTTTGTCAATTGCTACGAAACTGCAAATTGTTGAATGTGCCGAAAAGGGAAAGTCAATTGCTAAGCTTTCATCGGAATTTAACATTGGAAATCAAACAGTGCGTGATATTGTTCGGAAGATAGATGAACTCTACAAGTTCATAACTTCATCTGATACATTTAAAGGGATGAGTTCGCACAAGACAACAAAGGGTTTAAAATTTGACGATCTGCATAGAGCTGTGTTCGAATGGTTCAAGCAAAAATGCGCTGAGGGATGTCCTGTATCCGGGCCATTGCTGCTCGAAAAAACGAAATGGTTTCACTGTGAGATGAAGATTCCTGAACCATTTGCTGTGTCTCAAGGATGGCTGCAGTGTTTCAAATCTCGCCACGGAATTAGACAGTTGGATGACCAAGGTGAGAAACTAAGCGGTGATTCTGATGCTGCCGCTCTCTATGTAACAGAATTTAAACAACTTGTCAAGGCTTATGATCTTACACCTGACCAACTTTATAATACTGAAAAGACTGGTTTGTACTGGAAGGCTTTGCCGTCAAAACGCTCCTATCAAAAGAAGAAAAGTCTACTCCAGGTCACAAGTCCAGTAAGGAACGCTAACGCTAGTGGTTCGCACAAATTGAAACTCTTATGCATTGGAAAGTCTAAGAATCCACGATCATTTAAGGGAACACAAATGCGCAATTTTCCTGTCCTTTTCTACAATCTGACCAAAGCATGGATGAACAGAGATATTTTTAAAGATTGTTTTTTTAAACATCTTGTTCCTGCTGTTCGAGACCATCTACACTCCAATAATTTGCCACAAAGAGCTTTGTTACTGTTGGACACCACACCTTCCCATCCTAGCGAAAATGTCCTGATAACAAGCGATGACCAGATTTTCGTCGCATATCTTCCTCCAAATGTGACGTTGCTTAAGCAACCTATGGATCAGGACGTCTTAGAAGCATTCGTGCGTCATTACAGGCAATCTTTACTCCTTTCAGTCTTGGAAGAAGACGGAGATCTCTGTGAGGTTTACAAGAAATGGACAATTAAGACTCGGGTTTTCTTATGTTCAGAGAGTTGGGATGACATACTGAACTTAACCTTTCGAAAGTCATGACGAAAATTGTTACCTGATGTGATGGATAGTGTTAAAAACGCCAATGACCGTGAAAGCCAAGAAATAACACTTGCAAAATTCAAAATGTAAATGGATTTAAAGACGGCGACAGAGAAAACCTTGAAGAATGGCTACTCCCTGATAATGATCAGTCTGGATATCAAGTGAAAGATGACAACACCATTGCTGTGGAAGCGAAGTCAAGTGCAGAATTGCTGGAAGAAAGCAACAATGATGTGGTTGAAGACGAACCTTCAGAAAAGAAAGTTTCGCTTGCAGAAGCGCTAGATTGTGCTGAAAAATTGCTAGACTTTATTGAGCAGGAAGCGGATTTTAGTGACATCCTAACACTTCACAAACTCTGCACGTCAATAAAATTAAAGCGCTGCAAGAACACAAAGCAGCGTCTCCTGTCTGATTTTTGTCAAGAAAACTTCATAAACAACACAAGAAAAGTAAGAATTTAACTGTACAGCACCTATTCTAGCATTGGAATTTGTATAATTATTTTTGATTATCCACATGACGGGTGCCGGTCGTTAAACCGGATAATTGAGGTTGTGTACTGTAGATTGATATCTATGAACAGTTGATTAGATTTGTGGTTGTTTGTACAGTATTTATTTGTGCATCATACAGTATAAAATCTGGTAAGAACAAGTACTGCATAATTAAAATAATCCATATTTATAATTATTTTATAGTTAGGAATGTCTGACTGGTACACCATAAAAAAAAATATATATTTGTTTTATACATTTACTATCAGTCTATCTATCGCTCATCAGGTGTACACGCCTTTTCTTTCTTTCCTTTATGGGGATCGAACCTCAGATATCCGCACCTGAGGCGAAGCTTCTGACGTTGCACCACAGCGGCTAGTTCGCTTACTTGACAAGTTGAAGGAGAGAGAGGTTAGGAGCACGCACTGATACTATGCATTGCCGCGCCCACCACACGACAAACCAACTCATGATCCAGATTTGAACCCTAGTTCAGCCATGCAACGGGTGATACATCAGCACCACAGTAGTTCAGATGGAGTGGAACATTGTGAGGTTTTTTGTGGTGGCTGGAGTGCCAATTCTGCCACCAACCTTCAAGTTTTTCTCTGTAGGTTGGAGGGCCTACATGCAGGAATGATGCAGATTAATGGACGGAGCAATTGCAGGTTAAGGGCCTTGCTCAAGGGCCCAACAGAGCAGATTCCCTTTTGGCAATTTACGGGATTTGAACCGGCAACCTTCCGATTGCCAGTGCAGATCCGCAGCCTCAGAGCCACCACTCCACTCTAAAGTTGAATATTTGAGTATTATATCCATAGGCCTGATCACAGTCTTATTATTTGGTCGGTTACCTACCAGGTAAAGCTTGTAGTTGGTAGGCCAGTCAGCAAACATCTGATACACTCTCTCTCAGTTGCGAGAAGCAGATCATAGACATGTTATATGGTACATACTAAATAGCACAAAGAGTATGTTACACTTGTTTCACCCTAATTGGGGCCCACCAGGAAGAAAAAAAAAGTCTGACTTGGCAGTCACAGTGAGGTGTTATACAGGCACATTTCTTTTGGCATAAAGGAGCACCAGTAGCATTATGACACTTTTGCTAAATAATTTGTTCGTTGACAGTACTCGGTGTTAGTGTTTCAGAGAGAAGATGCGCAGTATTGTTCATAATGACACTCAGTTTTGTTTTAATTCCCTCCTTTGCTACTACCTCTAGTTGCTCCAGTGACCCATAACTGAGCCTGCCCTTTGAATTAACTTGTTAATTTGATGGGCTGACATTCAAATTGAGCATCAGATACGTGATTTAAGTGACTTTGAACGTGGCATGGCTGTTGGTGCTGGAAGAAATTGATGATCTACTGAGATTTTCATGCTCAACCATTTCTAGGGTTTACAGAGGATGGTCAGAAAAAGAACATATCCAGTGAGTGGCAATTCTTGGGGGGGGAGTGCCTTGTTGATGCCAGAGATCAGAGGAAAATGGCCAAACTGGTTCAAGCTGATAGAAAGGCAACAGTAACTCAAATAACTACTTGTTACAGTAGAGATATGCAGAATAGCATCTCTGAACACAAAACACAGCAAACCTTGAAGCTCAAATCATCTCAAATTGGTTTCTTGAACATAGCATTGAGTTCACTGTACTTCACTGTTCAACGGCCTCCACAGTCACCAGATATCAGTCCAGTGGAGTACTTTTGGGATGTGGTGGAATGGGAGATTTGCATCATGGATCTGCAGCAACTGGGTGATATTATCCTGACCAGTGTGGACAAAAATCCCTGTGGAGTGTTTTCAGCACCTTGTTGAAACTATGACACAAGGAATTATGGTAGTTCTGAAGCAAAAGGGGGTCCAACCCAGTACGAGCAAGGAGTATCTAATAAAGTGGCTGGTGAGTGTTTGGGAAGAAACAACAAAACCCAGATAACGCTTTGGGAATCCACCCCATTTACTTGAAAAAATGGCAAAAACAAGACATTTCAGAATAGTCTTAACAGTCCAAAATAGTTACCGTAGATGCCGTTATATAAGCCGAAAATTTTGTCCTAGATTTTTGGCTTGGAGTTTGGGGGTCGGTTTATACAACGAGCATCGTTTCAGATTCAAGATTTCCAGCACAATGCCGGTTTTGCCGATGAATACGGAAGTAAATAATGACGAAACCACAGAGCCATCTTTCAGATGAAGAAGTAACTTTGCATGCCGGTACTTTAAATTAAATAAAGAATTTATTCAAAAAAGTGTTTTAGTTGTTAATTTATTATAAATTTTATTAATAAAATCATCGGGAAGTTTAAAATGAAATTTTTTGTTTTGATTTACGATCAACATCTTGCGTTACGAAACGGATGCGGTCACGTGTATCCGCTTGCGCGATTGTAATCAAACAACTCGAGAGCGTTAGTAGCGTCAGTCGGAGCCCAGATACATGTGTTTGTGGATGTAATTTCCGTCATTGCAGTGATTTACCTATATATATAATTCATTAAGACCATGCAAGCAAGACACATAATTGCTAAGGAAGGAAGAGAAGGTAAAAGTAAGCGATCGCAATTGAAACGAAGATGGACATTGTGTGGAAATATCTCCTCCCTTACTGCAGCCCAAAGATGTCAAATTAAATGGTGAGTACAGTATGAAACTGTTTCTAGAATAGAATGCCTTTTATTGTCACTATACGCATCTACAATGAGATTAAAAGCAGCTCCTTCAGTGCAGAAAAAAGTTCTGTATAGGGCTTGTATGGTTGTTTTTTAGCTTTAGCATAACGCCGGATATACGGCCCCGCTTCTGCTTTCTTTCCCTCCTCCGTCTGTGTTGTCTCCTAGACCCGACAACAATCCACGGAGAGCCCGCTGGTCTCGCTATGTTGTCTGGGATGTTGTGCGTGTGATGAAAAACACTCGAAACAGATGTCTGGCTCTGGACACCGATGTCTATAAGGTTCTGAATGGTGTAGCGGATGTTCGCCAAACCGATCGTGCACAAACAAGGACAAAAAAAAAGTACAAAAACAACAAAAAAGTGCACTGAAAAGGAGAGCCCTGAGCCGCTGCGACCATGCGTGCCGCCATGCTCCTAGCTTAATCGAAGTAGGCTAGGCACTTTTTATAACTTTTTAGTTAGTACATTAGAAAAATTATTGGTGTTTTGGTAAATTATGCACATTATATTATATATCAAAAATGACGGCAGTCTCAAATTCTTGCCGATAAAAATTATAAATATACCCGAAGAGACACTTTTAAGGAAATTTAGAAAATTTTGCTTGGAGAAGGGGGTCGGCTTAAATACCGGTCATCGGCAAATACATGTAATTTAGTAGGTAGAGAAGGGGTTCGGCTAATATACCGGGTCGGCCTGTATTCCGGGATCTACGGTAACTGAATGAAGTAGGATGATTTGCCCACTTTGTAGTGGTTTTGCAGGATGGGGCGTGTTTTGAGAACTGTAACCAGAAGTGAGATGTGGCAGGTTTTCCTTCTGAGGGTCTGTAGAGGAATGGGAGAATCTGTTACTGCACATTGCCACCCTCTGATTCAGTGTATCAGTACAATAATTTAAGCCCATTGATAGTGTGTGACTATGTACAATGAATGAATATATACTGTTTAGAGAGAGAGAGAGAGTGTGTGTGTGTTTGTGTTTTGATCAGCAAGTATTTGGGTAATACTTAATCCAATCTTTAACAGGGAATTCAAGAAAAAGGTATTTAAATTTGCTTCAGTGAGGAAAATTCCCATGTTAAGTTTTCCTCTAAAGAAATAATAATGTATAAGGACTGTTAAATAACCAAGTAAGCAGTTACTTCATGACATTTTAACCATCCATTTTTCTCCAAAGTTTGGTAATCATTCAACAGCCTACAGGTATTTTCTACATAAATTATATAAATGATAGGTATTGTTTAGCAGAAATTAATATTTTTATGTGGTGAATCAAATGAAATTTACAAATTCTCAACATTTAGAAAATTTTAAGGTCAAGATGGTAACTTCACACATCCATTAACTATTATAAGTACAGTTGTGAAATCTTGAAATTCTGTCCTTGCAGTTCTGCTCATGATAGAGATCATTTACTAGATGGATGGCGCATAGAGTGTGTGTAGAGGTTGGGGGTACAACAAGGTTGAGTACAATTTTAACACTAGAATTACCAGAACCTACGAAAAAACTCGTAATTCCGTCCCACCTTAAATCGCTTCTTAAAATCGTTCACAGCTCTCCACCAGCGTCTTTTGTCATCTAAATGTGCTGATAAAAATCAGGCTGCAAGCAGCCGGCTATTCCATCCCCCCACCGACTTAGAACGTGCACAAACTTCTCTCAGCTCATGCCTTGATTGAGTATCTGGGAGTGAAGTGGAGTTTTAGAGTGGAAATAATAGATCATTATTTGGAATACACGCATTTCACGTGTGTTCTGTTTCTACAGTGATCCATGTAAACACATTTTTAAAACAGAAACATTTTTCGTTTTGTAGTAGTAAATTACAAAATGTAAGCATAAACTATATAATGTATGAAGCCTGAAGTCCAAATATCAAACACTTTCACAAAAGGTACAAATATAACAGAACAAGTGCGCTTTTATTTAAAAATATAACTGCAGAAAAAAGCCACCTTAGCATGCTATATTGACACATACTTACTACAGCTGCTATGGTAGCGTAATGGTATCAGCCGCTGACTAATATCCAAAAGGTCTTGAGTTCGATCCCACATGGTTCAGTTTTGAGAAGTAAACTGCTCTTATTCTTACTATTTTAGAATAAAAACATGCATTTGATTTCAGTGTGTAACAGCCAGTGTAATTTATGATACTTGTAAAGGTTAGTTTTTTTTTTTTTTTTATTCACTTTTCATTCTCTTAGTCATGTTCAGGATTCTTCCCTACCCCCCATCTGAGAATGCTGTTTTCACATAAAGATGCGCTGTAGCTCTGCAGCGTACTTGTGACTGCATTCTCGTACCAATGCTTGTGAACTGAAGTGCCTGTGTGCACTTTTCGTGGCATTACACGTCTATTTTTTTGAGCATGCCCGTGTTGCTCAAACACTGGAACATATGTTGGTGTACAAGAATAAAAAACAAGTGCACTTTTATTCTAGACTATAAGTGAAGAAAAAATAAAGCAAGTTACAGTAGGCGGTTGATACGACTGCTTGCGTGGTGCAATGCTAAGAACTGCAGATTTCCGATCCGTGCTATATAAAATCATCACATTCAAATATTAACAATTTCCACACACCCTTCCTACATTCACGACATGTGTACTTGTTGCAGTGTGCACATCTCTCTGTGCTATGGTTCCTATTACACTGAATGAGCACCTGACACTGTACTTTCTTCCCTATATAAATAACATTTGAGTATAGCGCGTCTCCAAATAAATCACATTCGAGTTATAAGCATCTTTATGTGAAAACAGCATTGTCAGATTTGGGGGGGAGGGATCGTGAACGCGACTGAGAGAATTGAACTGAATAAAAAAAAAAAAAATTAAATCAAATGTATGTTTTTATTCTAAAATAGTTAAGTACATGCAATATTATTTGAAAATGAACAGCGTCAGATCGGGTTTGAATACACGCTGACGCTGTTACAGAAGGAGTCAGCTTATTCAGTGCAGCAGTTTCAACGCACAGTACATGCAATATTATTTGAAAACGAACAGCGTCAGATCGGGAGCATATTCAAACCCGATCTAACGCTAATCGTTTTCAAATAATATTGCATTAGTGCAATGATGTTTTTACATATATTGTCTCTTTCATTCATCTTGCGGTTTGTAATCAGTGACCACGTGTTTTTTCCCCGATCTTGCCAGTTCGCACATGTTGCTGTATGGTGCTGTTTCTTTTGTACTCCAGGACATGCAGAGGACAGAATAGTACAGAGCAGCAAGTTCAGCGCTATATGCAATCAGATAGACAAACGGGCAGAGAAGGCACTAGATATATAAATAAACAGGGAAGGCACTGTATAATAGATATATAAAAAACAGCTAAGGGGATAGATAGGTAGGAAGGAAAGGCACTATATGATAGGCAGACAGGGAAGCTCCTATATAATAATAAAATTACTGTTATTACTATGTAGATAGACAGGGAGTTCAGCGTCGCAGCGTGTATTCAAACCCGATCTGACGCTGTTCGTTTTCAAATAATATTGCATGTACTTAACTATTTTAGAATAAAAACATACATTTGATTTCAGTCTTTTTTTTTTTTTTTTATTCAGTTCCATTCTCTCAGTCGCGTTCACGATTCCCCAAAATCTGACAATGCTGTTTTCACATAAAGATGCGCTATAACTCAAATGTGATTTATTTGGAGACGCGCTATACTCGAATGTTATTTATATAGGGAAGAAGGTACAATGTCAGGTGCTCATTCAGTGTAATAGGAACCATAGCACAGAGAGATGTGTACACTGCAACAAGTACACATGTCGTGAATGTAGGAAGGGTGTGTGGAAATTGTTAATATTTGAATGTGATGATTTTTTATAGCACGGATCGAAATCAGCAGTTCTTAGCATTGCACCATGCAAGCTGTCGATCAACCGCCTACTGTAACTTGCTTTATTTTTCTTCACTTATAGTCTAGAATAAAAGTGCACTTGTTTTTATTCTTGTACACCAACATATGTTCCAGTGTTTGAGCGACACGGGCATGCTCAAAAAAATAGATGTGTAATGCCACGAAAAGTGCACACAGGCACTTCAGTTCACAAGCATTGGTACGAGAATGCAGTCACAAGTACGCTGCAGAGCTACAGCGCATCTTTATGTGAAAACAGCATTCTCAGATGGGGGGTAGGGAAGAATCCTGAACATGACTAAGAGAATGAAAAGTGAATAAAAAAAAACTAACCTTTACAAGTATCATAAATTACACTGGCTGTTACACACTGAAATCAAATGCATGTTTTTATTCTAAAATAGTAAGAATAACAGCAATTTACTTCTCAAAACTGAACCATGTGGGATCGAACTCATGACCTTTTGGATATTAGTCAGCGGCTGATACCATTACGCTTCCATAGCAGCTGTAGTAAGTATGTGTCAATATAGCATGCTAAGGTGGCTTTTTTCTGCAGTTATATTTTTAAATAAAAGCATACTTGTTCTGTTATATTTGTACCTTTTGTGAAAGTGTTTGATATTTGGACTTCAGGCTTCATACATTATATAGTTTATGCTTACATTTTGTAATTTACTACTACAATATGAAAAACGTTTCTGTTTTAAAAATGTGTTTACACAGATTACTGTAGAAACGGAACACACGTGAAATGCGTGTATTCCAAATAATGATCTATTATTTCCACTCTAAAACTCCACTTCACTCCCAGATAATCAATCAAGGCGTGAGCTGAGAGAAGTTTGCGCACGTTCTAAGTCGGTGGGAGGATGGAATAGCGGGCTGCTTGCAGCCTGATTTTTATCAGCATATTTAGATGACAAAAGACGCTGGTGGAGAGCTGTGAACGATTTTAAGAAGCGATTTAAGGTGGGACGGAATTACGAGTTTTTTCGTAGGCTCTGATAATTCTAGTGTTAATGGCTGTATTTTTCTCTCAGTAGAGTAGAAAAGTGGAGTAAAACGACTGTGGAGAATTATTAAATATTGATTTTTAGGATCGGTGCTCTGCAGTTTGTGTTTTTTTTTTTTGTCCCCAGTAGAGAAAATGTTTTATGAAATCCTGATGGAGATGATCAAAACACCTTACATTAGTAATGAACTAATGTTTTCTGGCAGGCCCTCACCATGCCAGGAAATTACATTCCTTGTATTAGTTATTAAACTGAATTTTACATTCTCCCTGAAATTCTGTCTTCAACTCCTAAAAGCAGAACTTCCAAAAATATACAAATATAATGTATTCACTTTTTTAAACCTTTTTGTTACTACTTCTCTACATGTTTAACCATCTGCTAAGGACTATGAGCCATTGGTTTACACATGCATATTTTTTATTCTGTGTTACATGATATTTTTACTGTAGCCTTCATATCCATTATCATGAAGGTGAAAAGGGCTAACGATTAGCTGAATAAGATTAAAACTCGTACACTATGGACTTGCACAATTTTAGGTATTTTTCTTTCTTGTTACACACAGTTTGCTTGGGCATCCAAAGTAGTAAGACTGTATTACTATTTGTTTTTCAAAACGTATGCAATCATCATCATACTGTTGCAAATGAAATGTGGACATGGTCCACTTCATATTTTAAGGTTTTTCAGTGGAAGATTTCACTAGTTTGTGGAAGCCAAGTAGCTGGGATCAAAATTTGGTGTATATTCTTGTCAGTCATTTTGGAGACAAGAGTGTGTAGTGATGTTTATAGATACATGGTTTTCTCTTGAATTCATAAACAAATAAAACATCTGTTGTTTAAATAGGTGCTCAAAATGCTACACCCACAATATTTTTTACACTATAATCTTGTTTTTGGATTTTGTATTGTTGCAAATTTGTTGTACTGCTGTTTTTAAATTGTAATTGTGAACAGTGCGGCTCTGCATAGTGCAAGGGGTTGTAAATTTGGTAATTGGGGAGAAAGTTTTTGTAGTAGGGAATAATTTATTTTAAAAATGTATTACTTGGGATTTCACAAAAAAAAGCAAAAGCCCCTAACGATTTATGCAGATGAAGCATATGTAGCAAACACGACTGCTGTCCTTTGCCTAGGTGGCCTAAATATTTAAGTATATTTGTCCAACAAGTCAAGTTGTGGATCAAAGAGAGTATTCATTACAGCTGGCACCATTGTAAACCCATTGATTTACTATGCTGTTTTCCTTCCTAGTAAAAAGAAAGCTGTTCCTGAGAGAGACTTGAGTTCTGGACTTTTTATAATGGCTGAAGGATGCATAACACTGATTTAGAGGGAATTAGAATATGTAGAAATTCAAATTTATCAAGTGTTGCAAAGTTGATAGTATGAGAAAGCATCTTATTAACCCCCCCATATCTCACCATGCAAGTTGGCATCAGCATGCAGATATAACAGTGTTACTGCTTTTTTTCATTAATATATGTTTACTTCCCTGGCACTGTCCTTGTATATTGCACACATTATGCTACTGTAGCTACTGTCAAGCTTTTCTGTAGCTGTCTGCTACTCTGCCAGTAGAAGTTTTCTGGAACAGTACAGTAATACATTCATATGCAGGCACTGTAACGCTAAAAATAGGCCATTATTGTTAAACAGACTGGGGTTTTTAAAAATATAATATATACTTATTGTGAGATTTACATACTGTGAATATGAATACTGTGTAAATAAATACTCATTTACAAATCATTGTTTATACTGGTGACATAGCAATGTTTGCTTGAGAAGAAATAGGAGTTGCTTTTTTTTTTTTTTCCCCATTAGTTCTTGGCTTCCTATACTTAGTCTAGGGAAACTGGTTCATAGAATGTGTCGGTGAAGGTGATGCATGCACTTACGCCTAGTTTTATGCGCCGGGGGTTGGGGACAACACAGGATGCTGAATGGTTATCAGAATGACACCATGTCTCCTTATATGTAACAATACATTTGTTTGTGTGGTACTGTATTTAACAAGTTTTAGGGCATGGATCAACCTGTCCTGGCCATGGTGCAACTCTGATAAATACCTCACCTGAGCCCATGTTGTCATCCAAAATAAACTTTTTGAATTAAGAGTAACTACCAATATGAGCCAGCACATTTTTGTCAAGCAAGCACCATATCAGTTTTGAACCATATACCTCTTCTATTGATGGGCAGTGTCTTTTTTTTTTTTTTTTTTTTTGGATGATTAACAGTTCATACTGGTTGCATATCAGCAGTTAATTTAACAGATGATTCAAGCCACTACATCTTCCATTCAGTGGATCACCTGCTATTTGCTCTTGCTGTGAACCAAGACTTGCATGTCTCTTTACTGTTCATCACACTCCTGATTCATGAAAAAAAGCAGACTGAAGCCCTATAGTTGAACACTGTACTACTCTCCCGAAACTTCTAAATCTGTTGTAATATCAAACTTGAAGCCTACATTAAATTTCTCTATCTCAGTGTTATTTGTTAACGAAGGATACATATCTTATGTTACAGTAGCAATTGGCAGAGATTTACTATATATGTTTTAATTTTATTTTGTAGTGCTTTATAATTCAAAGGTATTTTTAATTTTTCAAAACCATTTTATTTGAAGCTTATATATGTCCATTGATATTTTGTAGCTGTTTGACAGACTGAGAGAGGAGCAGCCATGTTTTAAGGAGAAGATCATGCCTGTCAGCAGTGATTTGACACAATCTGAACTGGGCTTAAGCAGAGAAGATCAAGAACAATTAGGGGAGCATATAAACATTGTCTTCCACTGTGCAGCTACTGTGAGATTCAATGAACCACTCAAGTAAGTAACTTTTGTAACTGTCTTCAATTGACCTACTTTAGAGTTAACAACAGTCTGTAAGACTTTATTGTTGCTCTGATAGCACAGGTCATTCTTATAATATTACAGCTATAAAAAGATCACTAAACAAGTTTTTGTCAGGTCTGGACAGAGTCCAAGAAAAACTGATTTAATATCTTTAAAACCATGGTGCACTAGCACCAAAAAAAACAGCATGACAGATCAGCATGCTCAGCTCTACTGTTAATTAGATTTGAATCTCGGGTAATGCTAATAACCAGCACTGTTGAGGTGGAAGGACTGTGTTTAGATGATGACCATGGCCTAGCTTCTGTGTGCCGTATCGGGGTTGGACTTGATGTGAGCATTATTTTGCAATATTAGTGCAAATGGAATAAAAGAACCTCTCATGGAAGATTGTCTGATTGTTCTAATCTAGACGAGAACTGGCCATTCAGCCCAACAAAGCTCGCCAGTCCTGTCCATTTATTTCTTCCAAAAAAAACATCAAGGCAAGTTTTGAAAGTCCCAAAAGTCTTACTGTCTACCACACTACTTGATAGCTTATTGCAAGTGTCTTTCGTTCTTTGTGTAAAGAAAACTTCCTAATTGTGCGAAATTTACCCTTAACAAGTTTCTTGATGAACTCATTTTAAAATAGTCTCGATCCACTGTACTAATTCCCTTCATAATTTTAAACACATCAACCATGTCTCTTCTTACTCTTCTTTTGTTTAAACTGCATAGGCTCAGCTCTTTTAATCTTTCCTCATAATTCAACCATTGTAGCCCTGAAATCTCCAGTGCACAGTGACTTTCTAAAAATGTGTCAAGGGTATATATATATATGTACTCGCTAGCCTCCTTATGAACTTAAGGGTAAATATTATCTGGTCCTGGTGATTTGTTTGATTTCAGCCTATTTACTCTGAGTAGCACTTCTCCTTGTACAATTTCCAAATCCCTCAGTACCTCCTTAGTAGTCCTATTTACATCTTGGGGGTTACCCACTTTCTCCCTTGTGAGACTTCAGAGAAATATAAATTTAGGGCATCTGCAATTTCATTGTCTGTATCTTTTAATTCCCCTTTACTATTTCTGATGTACTTTACTTCCTCCTTGACTGTTCTTTTACTACTAAAATACTGAAAGAATCTCTTAGGGCAGGGGTGCCCAATGCGTTGATCGCAATCAACCGGTAGGTCACAAAGGTAGTGCAGGTAGATCGCGTTGCATTCAAAATAAAAAATGTTTGTCTATCATATCCTCCCTATGGCATTTGTCGCTTGATTTACATACAGGGTGGCCAGTCTGAGATCTCATTTCTTCTAACACACAGGTCATCCCGCGCACACGATCAAACACGTGAGCTACTGCAAAACTCCGGCTGTGATCTAGTTAGCCTTCCAATTTAATCGACTAAAGAAGGGATTAAAAAAAATATATTATTATTTGGGGAGTGTATGGGCTGGATGTGGAATTGGAAAAGGATTTTTTTTTCTCACAATGTCACAATCAAAGTATGTTTGTCTGATCTGTCAGTCTATCATTGCTATTCCAAAGAAGGAAAATGTGGAAAGGCACTTTCGAACTGTTCATAAAAACTATGAAACTGACTTCCTTCTGAAAGCGATCTGAGAAAGAGAAAGAAGAGGGAACTAAAATCGCAGTTAATCGGACAGCGCTCGTTTTTCACTTGGCTGAATTCAAAAGCAAAGGGAGACGCACCGAAGCATCGTTCCGGGTGATATTTGGGGAGCATCCAAAACTTCGCTTCAGAGCTGGAGACGCAATTTTCAATCTGCTCTGTAGCGTATGCGTGTGCGCAACTTGACAGCATACGCTACAGAGCAGATTGAAAATTGCCTGTCAGATTTTGACAGACGGTTTCAAAACTCAGCTTTACTTGAGCCAATTGCTACATTTAAGTGCTATCCATTTAAGGATGATGCTGAGGGTGATTCACTCGCATCAGAAATGGCAACACTGTTTCACCTAAAACTCATCTACAGTGGAGGATGAGATTTTGACACTACAGGATGACATTCAGCTGAAGTCTGGGGCTCTTGGACAGAGGTAACCTACCCAAACATGAGGAAATGTGCTACCTCCTTGACTGCATTTTTCGGCTGTACTTATTTATGCGATTCATCCTTTTCCCACATAAAGATTATTAAATCCAAATACTGTAATGACCATAAATGTATTTTTTGTTATTGTGCTATAAAGGTTATTCAGTTATGCAAGGTACAACAACATATATTTTATGTATAAAGTATACTCATATATATATATATATATATATATATATATCTATATATATATATATATATATATATATATATATATATATATATATATCTATATACAGTATATATATATATCTATATCTATATATCTCATTTTTAAAGTAGGTAGATCATTTCGACCTGGTCATTTTAAAAGTAGCTTGCAAACTGAAAAAGTGTTGCCACCCCTGTCTTAGGGTCTTCTTTTGCCTTATCTGCTATATTCCTCTCCAACTTTAGCCTCCCTGTTATCCTTCTGAATGGTTGCTCTAATGTTCTCATACACTCTACAATTAACTTTGCAGGGATTAGTCTTATATGCCTTTTATAAAACCATTTTTTTTCTTTTGCAGCTTCTTTTTTTAAATCTTTATTAATCCACCTTTTAATTCCAAATTTAGGTATGTATCTGTCCTGCATTACATGTAAAACATGTTAACACCTATTCCGTTGCTCCTCGACTGTCTCCACACTTAAAAGATTATCCCAGTGTATCCTCCTTAGACTTTCTAAGAAAAGTGATTTTGAACTCCTTACATGGACTTGCAATGCTAATAGTTGTGATTCTAAGATTATTTCTAATGATGGGAGATTATTAGTAACATTCTTGTTTGAGTATAATAGTCTATTGTCTTTATTTTAATGTTGTTTTAATGTGTTTTTCATTCAGGGATGCAGTGCAACTAAATGTTCTCGCCACACAGCAGCTTCTAGCTCTGGCTCACAGAATGAAAAGTCTTGAGGTGTTCATACATGTTTCAACTGCATATGCAAACTGCAATCGTAATCTTATTGAAGAAGTTGTTTACCCCCCTCCAGTGGACCATAAGAAGCTCATTGACTCTTTAGAGTAAGTTGTTTAGTGAATGTTTATTTATCTTTTTTGATTCTAAATAATTTTGTCAGTAGTATTCAGAGTATTGAAATAGTATGAGATCAAAAAGATAAGATCACAAAATGTAATATATAAATATATATCAAAGTTGACTTTTTTTGTTGTATTACTTTGAAAACTCTTAATTTCACAAAGCTTGGGAGCATTCTTAGCTTAATAGGAAGTGGTTTTGATTAACTTTACCTCTGGAAAGTGGACAAAATTTGTTTAGTAAGTGGCACACTAGTACAGCTAGTTGATTGAACCAGGCAAACTTGCCAAGGTCAAATTGACACCCAAATAATATAAAACCTAACCACGCTGAAAAAGATCACAGAGGAACATAGGTCATTTGTAGGGTAACCAATTATTTCACACTTCTAGTAGCATATTTTGATCAACAGCACAACATTCTCAAACACATTTAATCTAGTTCAGGCTCATTGTGGACTGGAACTTCTATGTTTTGCACATCCCATCCTGAAATTCTGCTCCAGCAAAGCTTTTGTTTAAAGAGCTAAAACAATGCATGTTATATATTAAGAAAATGCATAAAAGCAGCACAACACAAATATGATATTTACCAATTCAATTAAAGGATGCCATACCAAAGCTCAATATATTTAGTTTTATTAAAGATTAAGTTGTAATTTAAAAGGAAAACTTTTTTGTTTGTTTTGACATTATTTTATCTCTGTTCATCATTTCTCTTGTTCATGTGGAAAAAATGTGTATTCCTGAAGATGAAGTACAGTGTTAAAAGTGCACCTCCTCCTATCGCGCTTCATGTTTTTCTAGGTCTTCACCAAGGAACACCTAAATTAATCTGTTTTTACTTTTGTCTAAAGTTTATTTCTGAGATCCAAAGCAATATTTTTGGTTTTTAAAATCTGTTCATTCTGCGATGATTTTTCTTGATTATTACATATACAGTACTACATTTTGTATTCTAAATTAGGCTATTAATAGTAACTTTTAAACCCATGATGCAAAAGCATATGCCACCCAGAAGAACATTTTCAAAACAACAAAATTTCAATTGTAAACCTTTCAACTTCTTAGCCTTAAATAGCTTTGTTGTATTAACGTGTTTTTTACGAAGTGGAAGGGATTTATGGTTGATTTAACTTTCAGGACCATAAGTGAAAATTCTAATTTTCTTATCTGTGTCAGTCATGTTATATTTTAAGATTTTACTGTAAAAGTAGAAATATGACTCCTACAGAAAGCATTTTTTAATGTGGTAAAAAAAGTCATTTTTTTTTTTTTTTTAAGCTTAATTAGATTTAAACATCTAGTGAAGTCATACAATTTAGTTCACTTAGTTTTGACGACTAGAGTATATCTTCCATGAACTTGCTTCTCTTCAGAACAACAATTTACAATTTCTTCAATATCACATAATCGTTAGTACTGTATGCTGTTAATAAGTTAACCATAAGTACAATAAGACTGCAGCTGTGCCTGCTGAAATGAGTGTTGTAAATGAAAAAAGAATAGGTTTTCTGTGCCAACTTCATCTCATAGAAGACTGTCGTTTTATAGTAAAAGTTTGTACGTTTTGATAAAAACAAAAGATTTGTTACACAATGCAGTTTTGTTTATGGTAACATTCTTCTACTTTTGAAATGTCATTATCCCAAGAAAATAAACAATGCGCATAAATAATACGAATGTAATATATCTTTTGACACATAACAATGCAGTGCAAATTTCTGATAAGAAGCTTGCAGTCTAATGAAAGGGTTACACCAAAAGATTTGGATGATGTGAAAGAGCCCCCAGACATAGTAAGTATTCTGCTACTGATTGAACAGCTTACAATGGATATAGAGTTAATTATGACTTATGCTGTTACATCCCTAAGTCTATAGAGTAGCTAGCATCTAAATTGTGCTAGAATAAAACCGTGTATAGATGGCATCATAGCATGCTTATGTGATGTAATGCTTCATACATGAGGTTCTAGGGAGTAACAAACAAAAACCTTTGCTAAACATTGTGTAACAAATAGAAGAAAAAGAGTGCACACCAAAAGATCTGCCCCCTGTAATTTAAAATGAGGTGCATGATACTTGCAAGCATGCTTCTTGTGAACATGACAAAAGTCTAAAACATTGTTTGAAGCAGGAGTGCGCAATATGTATCATCTACGATAACATTTTAATTTTTGTTTTAACAAATGTGTGAGCGGAAATTGAGTATGTAACTCACTTTGCAAACAGCAATCAAAAACACACATTGAGGGTCATCATTTCAATGATTCATATAACCTAACAGGATAGACTACTGCATGTGCACAAAGTGAGCGCATAGGCGTACACGGTTCGCACACCACAAGTTAAGCTAGTGTAGCTGCCTAAAAATGAGTAAGCAAACCGTGCCACGGGATAACAACAGCCTCTAAGTCTACGTTGCTAGATTTAATTACAAGATGTGGATTATCCTCACTCAAATGGAGGTGGTTTGGCTTTGAAAACACTGATATTGCTCAAAAGACGACAATCTGCAAACTGTGTCAGAAATCAGTTGCCGTTAAAGACCGCTCAACAACTAACTTGTTTCACCATCTGCGAACTAACCACCACACAGTATATGAAGAATATAAATAGCTTAGGAGTCAGCTGTCCATGACAGGTCTAAATCACCCAAAATGCAAGTACAAAAACACACTCCATAAACGTCAGGGGAATCATTCTGCAAAAAACTGCCATATGACAAGAAAAACAACAGATGTTGGGACATAACAAACTCTGTCACCAATTCCATCGCAGAAGATGTGGTGCAAATTCATGCAATTGAGAGGGATGGTTTCAAACAGATTTCAAATACTTTAGAACCAAACTACACACTTCCTATTTGAAAATATTTCAATCAAACAGCTCTGCCTAAAGTGTATGATTCAGGTCGCCAAACTGTGATGCATATTCTGCAAATGGTTTCATATTTTGCCACAACAGATTTATGGTCATTCCTGTGTCTTTGTTTTGGACGTAGCCTTCATTTTGCCATTGGTGAGTAATTTGGGCTCCACTATAAAAAGCAGTTTAATTGAAATTAATCTAGTATGGATCCCCGTAAGTGTCAGGGGAAAAAAAAAAAAAAAAACCCTTTTGAACGAATTATGTAATTTATGTTTTGTTTTGTACTGTATGTTTTGTTTCGCAGAATGCCTTGTTTGGGGATCCTTGATTCCAAAGCACATTTTTTTCTCTTTCATTATTTAAAACACTCGCACAGATCCCCACCTCCTTGCACCACTCCATCCTGCCCATATGGATGCAGAAGTTGAAGTAGGTGATGGTACAACTGAGGGAGTGAAAAAGTAAGAAAAAAGTACTTTGGCAGCTCTTTGGGGAGGAAAAAACAGTAATTCAGAGCCAGTCTCTGAAAACTGCCATTGAGAAGAGATCAAGAGCTACTTGATGATACCTGAGGTGGACAATGATGTAAATCCACATGAGTGGTGGAAAACTTGGAATAAACTATTGATGCATTCCTACCTCAAGCAGCCCTTCTGAGAGGGCTTTCAGCTGAGGAGGAAATGTTGTACCATGTAATTGTGGTGCTACGCCGCTTGATGCTGTGGATAGAGTACTGTTTCTGTCACACAACTTGAAGTTTCCTCAGTAGAATTTTACGATTTTTATTTTTTCTGATATCTTTGTGCAGTATTGGACAGAACTTGAAGTTAGTAATTTGTATAGGTTTGAGTTTTTTTGTATATTTTTGCAATATATAACAATTTGTTTAGAAATACTGCATTTTTTTTTTCCCTGTGCAGTATTTAACCAGAACTTTGGATTTTTACACTATAGTAAAGTATGTTAAATTTTGTTTGTATGCTGCACAATTCACCTTACAGTAGAGTAGTTCATGATTATCCACACTGTAATGTTCATGCCCTATATTTCAGTTATGATTAGTATTTTATTCCAGTTGAATTCATATCTTTTTACAGTAAGGGTAAGTGTCTGTTTAAAATGCTCCCATTATAATAGTTTTGCTGGTCTTAGTGAAATATTTTGTGTAAATCCTGTAGGCCACATTGAAATGGTTTACTCATACTAGCACTGTTTAATCTCAGTAATATTCTGGTGATTGTAATGTTTTTATGTTGTTTTACTTCAGTCTTAAGTAAATAAGTAAGACTCATTTCCTTAACTGTATTTTCAATTAATCGTATTAGTAAGCTACATTTAATATCCTATTAACTAGACAAAGGTAGATCAGTAAGACTTTTACAAACATGTTTTTAAAGGATGCAAAATATCGTCTAATTATCGTTATCAAAGTCCCAGAAAATGTCGATATTAATTTTTTGCCAATATTCATTTCAAATTAGGGCTGTGTGATATGTCGAGCCTTAACTGTGTCATATTAGCATTCCCTACTAACTTACTGGAGATAGTTATTATATCTCTAGCTAACAAACAATTTACAATTAAAGATAGCTGATGTGACTATTGGTATACTAGCTAATACTTGCCAAATGTGTGTATGAATGTAGCAAGACTATTCTTGTATCCTCCTGAAAACTATTGATCCCAGTGTTTGGTTATTTTACTACCAAGTGCTTATCTATGCATTGTGTATGTTTAAAGTTTAACAATTCCACACCCTGGAAAGTTTAAACAATTTAACAGAGATACATTTGAAATGTACTCTGTCCATGGTTAGTTCTTGCTTTCTGCCTGATACTGCTGAGATTGTCTCTGAGATCAACAACTGTGGTTTAGACAAAGCTGGTACAGGTGATGACCTTATCGATAAATTAGCAAATGAAGTATTATGAAAAACTATTGCCAATTTTTTATTTATTTAACTGAGGAAAAGAGGAGTGGCATTAACCATAACATTCCTTATCACTACTGCAGCCAAATGTGTAATAATTTCTTGGTTTAATTCTTTGGCATGTGTACAAAGTAATAAAGTTCTGAATTTATAAAGCTACATTAGTGCCTCATCCATGTCTCCATGTATTTTCTCAACCCATGTATTGTACTAAGTCATGAAAGTTGAATCCCATTGCAGATACAATGAGTACATGCCTCAAAAAAATCTCTGGATGAGGCAGTTTTACTGTAGAGCACAAGTATGCACACATCCATGTGTCTCAAACATTGCCTATAAAGAGGTGAAAATCAACGTAAAATGTCATATTTTCCCTTGAGCCTTCTCCTAATGATCTGTACCTTGTAAAACTCCTCAAGGAGGCAACCAAGGGGCACCATAACTACCCTGCCAGACCAACTCGGCTGGTTCTTAACCCATCCAGGGAAGCCACAGTACTCACCTCCTCATGGAGAGGGAATCAAACAGCCCTTGCAAAGGAAACTCATTTTGACTGAGTATATTCACGGTCTTATTGTTTTTTGTCACTACACAATGCTCATGGCCATAGGTGAGGATGGAGATATCGACTAAGCAGTCAGTCAACAGCTTTGACTTAGTTCCCACTTTACCACCATTGTCCAGGACAACCTTCAAACTGTTGTTGCTGCCACAATTTATCAGTCTCCTGATCACCAGTACCCTCACTTATGAATTAGACCTTTTGTTGTTGGAACTTGTCCACTTGGAGTTGCTGCTTCCATACTTGATAGGAACATTCCCTTACTTTCCAGGATAGGGCCATAACTTCCAGCTTAGAGGTGGCGATTCTCATAGCAACAGCTTTGTACTCCGCTGTGTTCCAGTGTGCATTGGAGATTGCATTCTGATGAGACCACATTTGTAACCTCTGCAAAGAGCAAAGAAGGTAACACTTGTGTTGTCAGACTACAGAACCACTAAATTTTGTGGTTTTTCTTGCCTCTAAAATCGCATTACACTTGACCCTCACCCTTTGCCTTGTGGAATGTCAGCTAAGATGACTGCAGCACAGCTTTTTTGGGGTAAACTGATGAAGCTATGATGGTCCACTAGCCACAAAGCACTTTCTCAAGAAGATTTCTCCCAGCGTCTGTTGCTTCTGAGGTTTTCTTCTGAAGATAAAACTCTGTGACTTGACGTTTAAATAAGCTTACTATCTCCATTACGTGTCATGAAAGGTGACTAAAGGAAGTTAGGATCAGGATGGGCATCCAGTTTTAAAAAATTCTGCTCCAATACCCTGGAAAAAAATGAAAGTTACAAACAATAACCAGGATACAGCCTATAGTACTTTATGGTTGCCTCCGTGTATCTGTATCAAACATAAAATTGGGGGATACAACCAAACCACCATCGGGGGAAACCCAGTTTATGATGGTCCTGATGGGAAGTCTGGTTAGGTAGTAGGAAAGATTAAAGCAGATGATAAGAAAAGTGAAGGAGAGAATATGAAGTTTGTGACTTGGGAGTATAACAGGAAAGATGGATAAAGTGATGGAAGTGCTGAATAAGAGGAGAGTAGATATGTACTATGTATGTACTGTTGGCCACAGAAGAAGAAGGGGGAGACGTGTCCGGAGGCAGGAGGAGAGGAGGAAGGTAAAAAGAGTAGAGCTGAGGGTAGGAACTTTGAATGTTGGCAGTATGACTGGTAAGGGGAGAGAGTTGGCAAATATGATGGAGAGAAGGAAGGTTGATATATTGTGCATGCAAGAGACTAAATGTTAGGAGAGTACGGCCAGGTGGATCTGAGGTGGATTCAAATTGTTCTATCATGGTGTGGATAAGAGGAGAAATGGAGTAGGGGTTATTCTGAAGGAACAGCATGTAAAGAGTGTTTTGGAGGTGAAAAGAGTGTTCAACAGTGATGATTATGAAGCTGGAAATTGGAGGTGTGATGATTAATATTGTTAGTGTATATGCCCTGCAAGTTGGGTGTGCAATGGATGAGAGAGAAGATTTTTGGAGTTAGTTGGATGAAGTGATGAACAGTATACCCAAGGGACAGAAAGTGGTGATTGGAGCAGATTTCAGTGGACATGTTTGTGAATGGAACAGAGGGGACAAGAAGGTGATGGATAGGTATGGCGTCAAGGAGAGGAATGAAGAAGGTCAGAGGGTAGTGGATTTTGCCAAAAGGATGGACATGGCTGTGGTGAATGCGTATTTTAAGAAGAGGGAGGAACATAGAGTTATATACAAGAGTGGAGAAAGATGCACACAGGTAGATTACATCGCATGCAGAAGAGTCAATCTGAAGGATATTGAAGATTACAAAGTGGTGGCATGGGAAATTGTAGTTAAGCAGCATAGGATGGTGGTCTGTAGGTAGACGTTGAAGATGAAGAAGAGGAAGAGAGTATGGGCAGAGCCAAAGGTCAAATTTTGGAAGTTGAAAAAGGAAGACTGCAAGGTTGAGTTTAGGGAGAAGGTGAGACGGGCACTAGGTGTTAGTGAAAAGTTATAAGACCGTTGGGAAACTACAGCAGATGTAGTAGGGGTGACAGCAAGAAGGGTGCTTGGTGTGACAACTGGACAGAGGAAGGAGGAAAAGGAAACCTGGTGGTGGAATGGGGAAGTACAGGAGAGTATACATAGGAAGAGAATGGCAAAGAAGAAGTGGGATAGTCGGAGAGATACAGAAAGTAGACAAGAGTACAAGGTGAAGAGAGAGGTGGAAAAGGCTAAAGAAAAGGCGTATGATGTGCTGTATGAGAGGTTAGCCACTAAGGAGGGAGAAAAGGACCTGTACTAATTGGCTAGACAGAGGGAGCGAGCTGGGAAAGATGTGCAGCAGGTTAGGGTGATAAAAGGATAAAGATGGAAACGTACTCTCAAGCGAGAAGAATGTGTTGAACAGATGGAAAGAGTACTTTGAGTGGCTGATGATTGAAGAGAACGAGAGAGAGAAAAGGTTGGATGATGCGGAGATAGTGAATCAGGAAGTGCAACGGATTAGCAAGGAGGAAGTGAGGACAGCTAAGAAGATGAAGAATGGTAAAGCCGTTGGTCCAGTGATCTGTAGCGATAGTAGGGAATAGGTTGAGGAGACCCTAGAGAGGTGGAGATATGCTCTAGAGAGGAGAGGAATGAAGGTCAGTAGCAACAAGACAGAATACATGTGTGTAAATGAGAGGAAGGTCAGTGGAATGGTGAGGATGCAAAGGAGTAGAGTTGGCGAAGGTGGATGAGTTGAAATACTTTGGATCAACAGTACAGAGTAATGGGGATTGTGGAAGAGAGGTGAAAAAGAAAGTATAGGCAGGGTAGAATGGGTGGAGAAGAGTGTCAGGAGTAATTTGTGACAGACGGATATCAGCAAGAGTGAAAGGGAAGGTCTGTAGGATGGTATATTGTATGAGTTGGAGACAGAGCTGGAGGAGCAGAGCTAAAGATGCTAAGACTTGCATTGGATGTGACAAGGATGGATAAGATTAGACATGAGTACATTAGAGGGTCAGCTCAAGTTGGACGGTTGGGACACACAGAGAGGTGAGGTTGCATTGGTTTGGACAGGTGCATCGGAGAGATGCTGAGTATATTGGAAGAAGGATGCTAAGGATAGAGTTGCCACGCAAGAGAAAAAGAGGAAGGCTTAAGAGAAAGTTTATGGATGTGGTGAGAGAGGACATGCAGGTGATGGGTGTAACAGAACAAGATGCAGAAGACCGAAAGATATGGAAGAGCGTAATCCGCTGTGGTGACCCCTAATGGGAGCAGCCGAAAGAAGATGTGTGCTGTGTATAGCAGGCAAGGTGCTGCTGGAATTTACACTGTCTGAGATGCTGATCTGGATTAAATTAATTACTATTTTATTATGTTATGGAACCATTAGTAACTTTAGCAAAAGAAACTAACTACTCCTGGTTTTCATTTTCTAGGTGGATGGATGACAAGTTAATTAATGAAATTACACCAAAGCTCATTGGCGATAGACCCAACACCTATACTTACACAAAAGCTTTGGCAGAGCATGTTGTCCAGCAGGAATGTGGAAACCTAAATGTTGCCATTATAAGGCCTTCCATTGTTGGGGCAAGTTGGAAGGAACCATTTCCTGTGAGTTGCATATTTTAATTCTGACAGGGAAAGTTTTGCAGGTATTTTATGTTATAAAAGAGCTTAAAATGTCTAGAATTCTTCAGCTGTTTACAGGTGTTTTTATTCTTCTACTTATTACTGGTAAGATGATGGTTTACCAAGGGAAAAGTCAAATATGAGGAAATTGTTAATTAAAGAATTGCATTTTACATAAGCACAATTTATTTAAGTAATGAGAGTAATGTCTTATTTTTCTTCATATAATTTTAAAGACAGAATTATAGGATCAATGAAAGTGCTAGGCTAATTTGCATTGTTCTATGGCTCAAGATAAACAACTTTCTTTGAGCAGTTGAATGATTAGTGTTTTACTGTTTATTCTCTTGTTTCTGTTGCACAAAACTGTTCAACAAACTGAAATAATTTAATTTGTATAAGAGATTATTAAAACTGCTGTGTATTAGAAATTAATCACTGAGTTATTTCTTCTTTATAGAAAAATAATTATGCTTGAAGGAAATGCACAAAATTTTGCTTTATATGTAATTAATTCTGATTGAAACCTTTAATCATGCAATTTATTGCAATATTGCAGTTTTTTACTCAAATAGCAGTCCCTGAATATATGCATGTTTGTTTGTGTCCTATGCATTACCAACAACAGTCTTTTAAAATTAATTCCACTTTATTTTTATTCTTGTATATGCAGGGCTGGATTGATAATTTTAATGGACCCAGTGGAATCTTCATTGCTGTGAGTTTTTTGTCACGTTTGTTAATTTTATACTATGACTTCTGCTATGCAGTATAATAGGCAGATTTGGTTCCAAAATGTGTTAAATGTATGGTAAGTTTCTAATACAGGGTAAAGATTTATGAACTGGTTAACCAAAAGAATACATAAGCATAAAAGAGCAATAAATACTATTTGGAATGTGAAATTGAAAAAATACAATACTGTGCAAAAGTTTGATTTTTAGTAATTAATAAACTTTATGGAAAATGCAGAAAAACCTCAATAAATATTTGGTGTGATCTGCCTTTGCATTAGAAATAGCTGCAAGTCTCTTAGATCCACTTACTTTCAGCTTTTGAAGGTAATCACAAGGTTGGTTGTTTCAAGCTTCATGGAGAACTTTGCCACAGTCCCACTGCAGACTTTGGCTATCTTACTTGCTTCTCTCTATGTAAGTAGTCCCCGACTGGCTTAATGAACTTAAGATCAGTGTTTTGTGGAGACCATTTCATCTTATGCAGAATTCCCTGGTCCATTTCCCACTGCAGGTACTTTAATTTTGAGTGTGTGATTCGGGTAATTTTTATGCTGCCAGTCTGGGACCAATCATTGCCTCCCTGATTGTACTGATATGCAGTACTTCTTATCATTGAAGGGGCCAACAATCACCTGCTCTGTTTGAAGAAATGCAGCATTGTATGTTTCTTAAAAGGAGCGCACCTAACCCACAAAACACCCTCCCAGCCTGTGCAGCCCTTGTACAAATGAGTCAAATTGTCAAATGCCAAATAGCAGATGAATCAAAGTGATCAGGGAAAGGGTTGAAGTGGATTAAACCTAAAGAAAAGGAAGTGAGAGAAAGAGCTGGGGGAGATGGGTAAAGGGAAGTTGTCAGTGTTTGTTTTAACTGCATTCATTGGCAGCCCTATTCCAAACGACATTCAATTTATCTTTGTCATTTACATTTTTAAGCCTAACAATAAGATAAAATTGCAGTTAGACAACCTATGGCTAGTTTGACTGGTTTCCACCAGTTAGCCAAGATAGGCATGGCACCTGTCAACAAGGAACACAATTTCTTTTGATAATTAGTACAAGAGCAGTGGCATAAAGTGTCCATAATCCATAAAGAATAAATCAGTCTCTCATCCTCCCCCACCCCCTTATCTGAAGTTTTGGGCCCAACTGCCAGTCTGCACCTGTTGTTCAAAGGAAAGTTGTCAGGTAATTGTGGCATTCCTGTTTTCCATCACTAGAAAGCAAGACTTACGAAATTTAAAACTGTATCACCAATGGTGTTTTAGGTTTAAATATTTTTCAGATTGCAGTCTGGTTCCTTATAGATGTGATATGTGTTAAATAGAGTCATATCCTTTGTACTGTTAGACATTTAAGTGAGTTTTATTATTATTAATCAGAGTGCTTTATTAGAGCAGCTCATCACTGATGAGTGTTCTAGATTCTTTGTTGAACTATAGGAAATGTGTCTTATTAAAATTTTATTTTAGTTTTGTTTTGAGTGAACAGTGGAAATTAACACACCATAGTATTTTAGTGTGTACAGAAATGGTCACCAGCACAAATTGCATGGAGATATTGTCTTCCCTTGCTGAAATTGTCATGTTAGAATGATTTATTAAGTGAGGTCCTTCCAGTCATGCAGCAAATAATTTCAGCCCTATCTATTACCAAATGATATCAGTGTTGGCATCATATACTTCCCCGAAGTAAGCACAATACGGCAAAATTCTCATGAAATTATTTAGTGTATGATGGGAAATATTTAAAACTAAAATTGCCTGTAGAGTTATAATTACATTTTTTTATTTAAGCAATTGTTTTCTTAAAATGTTTAATAAAATAGCAAATTAATATATCTTTGCTTGCAGGCTGGAAAAGGAATCCTGCGTACAATGCGAGCTTCCAATAATGCTGTGGCTGACTTGGTTCCAGTTGATGTTGTTGTTAATACTACACTTGCAGCAGCCTGGTATTCAGGAGTTCATCGTTACACAAGGTGACCAGCATCTTTTACGTTTTTGGTCCTAGACAAAGCTGTTTACGTTTGTAAATAAATGTAGCTGTTTGAGGTATTTGTCCTCCATGAACTTCAGATGCAGTCCTCTTGGACATAGTCCCAGGTTACTTGTAAACTGAAGCAGGATATCTGTACATTTGTTCAATTAAATTTATATTATAACTTCACAAATTGTTTTGCACCCCGCCAAGAACCCCCAGATCCCCCCGCTGTGCCCACCATGTTTCACTATTATCAAAAGTTTTCCATATTTTTCCAGTTTCTTTATAACTGTGCCCTACTATGCATTGGACATTTTTCATTTTACAGACATCATACTTAATCACTTGTATACTTCTATAAAGATTTCAGTTATGCTGTGTCACAAGTGCTATATATTTTTATCTGTGCTCTTATTTGTTCACATGCTATTAACAATATAGGCTGTTGCATTTCTTACAATAGGGCTTGTCTCTTTGAGGTGCTTAGTCTTTAAATTTATACCTGTTTGGTGTGGAGAGTGAGATCTGTTGTACACAGTAGCATGTGTGGTCAGTATTTGCCAAATAGATAAGCACTGGAATTGCTAACAAATTAGGTAGCACAATAACTGATTCTCTGTGGTTAACATGGAAATTCTGGGTGGATGCTGTTATCTGATATTGTTCATGTATCTATTTGCCGATACTGATACACACATCTATAAGATACAGAGAAAAATGAGACAAGATCTGTCTGGAGAAGAATTACAGATAAAAGCCCCATTTATTTGTACCACATTCATTTAAGATGTATGACATCTGCCATCTGCTGGCTCACTAATGGTTAAATGGACAATGGTTTGCAGGTTGTTGGTTTAAATGCTACTTAAAAATTTTCTTTCTCTCTTTTGATGAAGCAAAATTCAATAAAAATTTAAAAAGAGTAAAATGATATAATGACAAATGAATAAGTAATACTATTCAATAATAACCTTTGCAGGTCATTTACAATAATTAAAATAAATAAATACTTGGTTATACATACCTTTGTCTTAAATGCTACATAATTGTTTCTTTTTTTATGGAATAAATATAGCTACAACTAAAATAACTACATTTTTACAAATGGAAACACAATGATAAAGAAATAAATCAACTATAAAAAATTTTTTGGAAGTTTATTATTTAGGCTTTTTTTTTTGTTTTAACACTAGGGGAGTTATTTTGTGAAGTAACAAGAGCACCTATACCTTGTTTTAGGAATTTGTTTCTCTTTTTGCCAACCTCGTTTAGAAGCGTCACTGAACAATCTTTCACTGTCCACACTTCTGCACAAAACTTACAGGAACTGGTGTGCTGCTTTAGCAATTGTATGGAACTGACTACAGTTGTTCCAGTATTGCACTGGGTTTTAATTCTTTGGTATTTGTACTTTTGCCATAAATAATTAAACATGCTTACATATCTCTCTATTATAAAAAAAAAAAAAAAAATCTTGGGAAAGGAATACCAGGGCGACGTGATCTTCTCTGAAGTTACCTGTAGACACTTAAAAAACCCGCTAGATGAAAGAGACTGGCCACGTACCATCTCGCAAGGTTGTGGAACATGAGATTCTTGCAAGATATGCCCTACTTACAACCAATATCAAATAAGACCCACGGGCAGCAAACCACTCAGTCATGTAAAGGCACGTAGCACACACAGATCCTGTGCTCTCAGCTCATATAAAGCATATAAGGACAATACGTTCTAGATGAAACGTCAACGACTAAGCAAAAAATAAGCGGCGTGGAGAAAAGAGATCCAAAAGCATTGGAGAGAAAAAAAGGCAGATAAGAGATTATGAAAGCAGTGGGATTCTAAAGACTCAAAAAAATGGTGGCGCTATACGCATCCAAAGAAAAGTAAAGAATATGAAAGCAGTAAAAAAAAAAATTTTTGTTTAAAGTGACTGTTAGGTCCGATTGAAGGACGGAAGAGTACATCACAGAAGGCTGATAGCGGGGTATTGATTGATGTGGAAAGGGGGGGTCGAGACCCTGGGGAGGAGGGGGTTGGAGAGGGTGCTAGAAGGTTGTGTTTGGGGTTACGAAGTACGTCAGTCTTTTTTTTACTACTTTTCGAGCCGGACACGGAGGTCACTGCAGTATCAAAAAAAGATAGTAAAAATTGCATTAGCGCGAAAAAAAAGGAAATTAATCATCAGGACCTGGTGTACTTGGGGAAAAAATAGCGGGACAAAGCAAGTTCAGAAATAAAAGGCAAAGAGTAGAAAACAAAGTAAAATATCATAAAGAGGTTCAAAAACGAGGGAGCGAAACACATGCAGAGCAGGTTATAGATAATAAAAACAGTGGATTCAAAAGACACAAAAAAACGTAGGCGCGATATACATACAGACCAAGTTAAAAAATAATAAAAGCAGAAAAATTCGAAAGTATCAAAAAAAGATAAAGATCGCATTAGCGGTAAAAAAAGAGAAAATATTACTCGGTGAAATGACGGAAAGGTGAATAGAGATCGAATATATGGACATACGTGATATGTTAGAAGTATGGAAATATTGTAAGGCTTTGAAGTTTAGGTCAGAGACTTGTATATTGTCTAATTCGTGTTGCCATCAGGGAAAAGTAGTGTTTCTACACAATGAGGAGGCATATCCAAGAGAATTAAGATTGGGGAAAGTGAAATCCACAAACAGTCAGTCATTTCCCAACCTGCTATATCCGAAAACGGGGTCACGGGGGTTTGCTGGAGCCAATGTCAGCCCACCACAGAATCCACAAACACTACAGGGAAAATATACAGTACGAGTCTACAATAATCTTTTCGCCGTCGCATCATTCAATGCACAAAAAATAGATTTACACAATAATGGACCATACACTATGAGAATCTATGGTCCCGCAACAGTTAAAGCAACGACAAGTTTTAATTTCAAAGAAAATACAATTCGGTCAGGTGTATATTTATGATCATTAGAAGCGATGCAAATTTTAACAGGCAACAAGAAAGGTAATGTAGTATATATTCCACGAATAACACTAGACACCAAAGGAGATCTTGATATGCCATAAAATGTTTACAGTTTCCCGTGAGAATAGCTTTTGCTATGACAATTAACAAATCATAGGGAAAAACATTATAAAGAGTCAGATTATTTATTAGAGAAAAAGAAACAATATTCACTCACGGGCAGTTATACGTTGCATTGTCACAATGTATCTCCAAAAACGGAGTCAAAATTCAATGCGATCTTGAAGAAAAGGTAATTCCAAATATTGTTTTTAACAAAGCTTTAAGTGTAGGGTAAAAACTGTGAGTGTTTGAATGCACATCTGTACTGTATGTGCCATTTTTAAAATATTTTATTATTTTTACTTTTTTGTTGTAAAAACATTGAGTGCTTAGAGTCGTGAATTATTGCTTAAGAGATGAAAACTGTGGCTTTAATGAAAGTGACTCACTCACGGAAAAGCAATGCAATCAGGGACATTGAAAACAAACCACACCATGTCTAAGCACAGTGCTCATAAGGAAAACAGAAAAAAATGTCCGGTGTTGCTTAAACAAGGTAAACGCAGTCAATGATATTGTTTTGTCAGCTATTCTTCCTTTTTCCTAGAGCCACGAGGACCTTATGTCCTTGTGCATCTTTTCGTATTAAAAATGTATTAAATTTTGCTTTTTGATGGTCTTTAAGTATTATCTGTGCATTGCAATTACAGTGATACCTTGGAATCCAAACTTAATCTGTTCCAGAACCCCGTTAGATTTCCAAATCGTTAAGAGTTCAATTTTTCCCTTTTAAAATAATAAAAACTGGATTAATCCGTTCCTGGGTCCCACAAACTCAAATTTTCTAAATGATTTTAACAATAAATACATTCTATTTTAAGGTATAATATTAACAAATAAAAATATTTGAATGAAAATGTAAATTAATAAAATTAAAAATATAAAAACCTGTATTTACCTTAAAAAGGAATGATGATGGCACTTATGGAAGCTGGAGGTGGAGGAAGAGAGAGATTATTGCTTGGAAGGCGGGTCACCTTCCATGATAACATCAGGTAACTGCTTTTCTGATGCTTTCACTGCTGCTTCCGACAACAAACCTAACGACAAAGTGGCCCGAGCACCGGGGAAACGTACGCACAAACAACGTGCTGGCCATTCGGATTCCAGGGCAAAATCTAATTTTTCATTTGGATTCCAAGTTGTTCGGATTCCGGGGGCAATACTGTATTTATTTAGCAGACAACATTATTCCAAGCAACTTATAAAAAGTCCTGTGAAATTAGTTTAAATGTTTTTTTAGGAAACGGTTAAGTTAACATGCACCAAACATTTTTAGGCAAAGAAGTGTAAGAAGGGGTGTGTTTAACACACAGAATGCTGACTGTTTTACCAATGAGTAATAATGATATAGATTAATAATTTAGCAATTCATTATTGCCTGATCCTAAAAGAAAGTTCTGTAAAATCCCATTGTTAATGCACAGTGTGTCTTAAGTAACAACATGTTGAAGTTGGTGCCAAGTAAAACCAATAACCCTTCTTTTATATTCTAGTGTCATTTTGTTTATTGCCATTCAAGATTATTTTTGACACATTTAAATTATATTAAGAATAGTTGTATGCAATCCAAAAGCCATAGTTATTACTGTCAAAAACTCAGAGGTCATTACTTACAATAATGTAAAGGTAGCCCTAGTGCTTTTTACCTCTGATTTTTACTCTCCTTTGTTGACATGTTTTGTTTAGCCCCCCCCCCACCCCAAAATGTCATAGTGTTCTCTTCTAGAATTCCATTGTACATATCAAAGAAAGTGCACATCTCTCCATCATTTATCTTGTCCCTTTTCTGTTGTGAACAATCAATCTGAGAGTTACTTGTTTGCTGTCTGTTCGATGCTTGTTTCACCGGACCTTGCAAAATTTAGAGTGCTGGTTATTCTACCTCTGCTTTGAATTATTGGTCCTTGTATCTGGCAACATAGCTCATGGATTCTTTTTAAAATTCACTAAAATAATTGTTCACAGCCTCCAAGAGAGTACTTCTACTGGTTTTGACTCTGAAGTATGGGCACTAAATTACTGAATTGAATGGGAATCATACTAGAATCCAAGGCTTCCGATTGTCAAATTTCTCTGTCAGTTGTTTAAATGGTGTGAAGAATGTGAATATATTCTTGATTAGACCCTACTGATTAGATGTTAGACTTGCAAGTAACTTAAAAGTAATACCATATGCCCTACGGCCTTTCTTCTACTCCAGGAAATTTTGCAACATATAAAGTGTTCCATCCAGTACTAATGTCTTGTAGCATTTTTGGCTGCATACCAAGCTTCATTTTATATAGTTTTGAGATGAGAGTTGGTTAATCGTGAATGTTTAAAATGGCCAGAAGTGATCGTTCTGCTAATTGCTATTATTTTTATGATACTGTGCTTGCAGCTGTCATGTATGAGCCATACTTGGCAAGCTTGGGATCCTTTATTCTTCTATAGTGTTTGCAATGTTACATGCAGTGTCTTAGAGAATTTTCATGTAGTACTCTTTGAGTATTTTCCAGGTTCTGAGCATTCTTGGGAGTGCAAGGTTGCTTTCTGTAATTTAAAGTTGTTGTTGATCCACTGAGCAGTTAAACTGAGAATACTCAAATGACTCTTATCAGATGTCCATATTTCAAAGGTAAAGCCTATGTCTGTGACGTTATCAGCAAGGAATTTGTGCGCATGACTTGCCACCATATTTATGTAGCTTTGGAAGGACTACTTCAGAGAAATAATGACTATTGTGAAAACCAGCCCGGACACCAACACAGACAAAGGAAGTCCCAAACACACACTTTTTTAATCAATGTATTTACAATATTTACAGTTCTACACACAACACAGTGCCCCCTGCACCAAACACCTCTCTAAAGTCCGGGCCGCTCAATAGTCCTTTTCACCGCCTCTCTCCCGAGCTTTGTCCTCTTCCTCCCGACTCCGGTTAATGACTGGAGGAAGGCGGCCTCTTTTATATCCACCCAGACTTGCTCCAGGTGCCCTCTGATGATCTTCCTGCGGCACCTCCTGGTATGGCAGAAGTGCCGCCTGAGCACCCGGAAGCACTCCGGGTGTCCATTGTAATCCTTCCGGGTGTGGCGGAAGTGCTGACATCCAGGACTCTTCAATCCTCCGGGTGCCCCCTTGTGGTGGCCACGGGCCCCAATAGGGTTGAGCTTCCATGCTTGGTTCCAATGGCCCCCATATAGACCAGGGCGGTTGCCCTCTCGTGGCCAAGTGGAGGTATAATCCCTCTCCTGGTCCTTTCAGGTGTCCCGTCCGGGCACAAGCCCCCAGCCGACCGCCACACACTATATTGTGTAAACTCTACCACTTTTTCTTTATTTGTCTTTGTTAGATTTATTTCATTTTTCAAGAAAATTGTAAACAAATGGAGCATCTGCAGTTTTTGATTTTGTACATAGTGGTGTAAGAATCTCCTCTTTTGCTCTGAGGAGTTTTGCATATTTGCTTTTAAGTGTGAAATTAAATTGGTGGCATTGAACTCTCTCATTCTTTGGTTTATCCGCAAGACATTAGTTAAATAAGTGTAACAAATGTCATATTTTATCTCACAAGGAGATTTTTGGTTTAGAGATCATGCTCTCTCATTTGAACTTCCTTATATGCAGACTTTTCTGTAACGGTCTGGTCATGGAGCATGTACTGGTACAGTGTGCTCCTACAACCACCACACAATGAAACCACTCTGGATCCTGGTTGGCAACCCCCCAGGCAGACCCACTGTCCAGTTCTGCCCTCCCAAAATGAACATGCATCTGCTGCAGCCAGGTATTTTGTGGGCGTTCCCTTGGCATGGTCCAGCCACTCCAGTCATCCGCAATGAGAATCCTGCGAGCCAGATCGCCCTTGGGGAATTGTGCCACATGGCTGTAGTGCCGTAACTGGTGTTCCCTCAAAGTACAGGTAGTGTGACTCAGTCAGGACTCCATGAGCAACTGCTCATTCAACACAAAATCAAACCAGTGGTTCTCCGAAGAGAGACAGTACCGAAGGAGTCCAGTCTTCATCTCTGGTCACTGGATAGCATCCATGTCTTTCAACCATATAGCAAAACAGTGAGCACCAGGGGCCTCATATATAATGCCGTGCGTAGAATTCGCACTATAACATGGCGTAAGCACAAAAGCCAAAATGTGCTTACGCACAGAAAACTCCAGATTCAGGAATCTCTGCGTACTCCAACTTCCACATTCTTCCACTACATAAAATCCCGGTCAGCGTTAAAACTAACGCTCGTGCACGTGCCTTATGTCCCGCCCCAACTCCTCCCAGAATTACGCCTCTTTGAATATGCAAATCAATATAAATCGCCCTTAAGCTCAGCCTTCTGTGAAAAGACAAAGGGATAAGCACGGGGGAAAATATAAGAATTTCAGCGAATACCAAGTGGAGGCAAAGAAAAAACATACTATTTGTTTAATTAAACCGTGGTATAATCAACAAAAGGAAGTTGGTCGAGTGACATAGTGTGTTGGAGAAACTTGAAAGCTCAGATATCAAAGTCACCGTGAAAAGGCGAGTCGTAGTCCACTGTCTGAGTGTCATATGAAAGCTTATTAGGGTACAGACAAAAAGAAATAGGCACACAGTGGGGAAAAAAGCACGAAATGTCAACTTCAATCTCGAAATTTCCACTTTAATCACGTAGTTTATTTTGTCATTAAAGTAGAACATCATAAACGTCATCTTAAAATCGTTTAATTAACCAGTTTCTCAAATCATATCGTAATTAAAGTAGCACGTTAAATGCTTTGTTTTGTATGTGATCTTCTATGTGCTCTATGTGTGTGAATCACTACTTGCTTCTTAAACCGGCTCTCTTCCTCCAACTGGACACAGAATCCATTACATTTGTGATATTACAGCTCTCTGAATAACTAAAATACTGAGATGTATACTTGATATCATTTTCGTGATGATAGGAGTTAAAGTTAAACACGGGTTTCACGGCGCAGTGATTGTGTGCGACCTTCGATGAAATTTATTGCAGCAGTACTCATGGGCGGCTCTAGGCAGAGAAAGAATCGGTGACCCCTTCGCCCGCCAATGTCAATATGCTACCTTATGCACAGTGGATGGCCACGTCCGTTGCGGACACTGCATAGCCGCCTCGTGCTCATGACACAAGCGTCTAACTTTTGTTGAAATTTGCCACTGCGTTTTTAGCTGGTTTGTTATTTTCTCTTTCTGTTTTATATTCAATATATATTGGCGTGGCCGCCCCTGCAGTCCTTGCTTTTCTTTCTCCAAGTAACCGATCGATGTTAAGCCATCTGTAAGCTTAGAGCGCCGATTCTTCAAAACATTTAAGGAACATTGAACTATCTTCATTATTATTATTCTATCCTTCACACCAGTCCCAGTGAAGAATATGGATTATTTAAATGAAATTAAAGTTTTACCTGTATAATATAATAAACATATTTTGCTGCATTTCATCTTAAAAATGATATAGTCATCATATGTAAATACGCGCTTTATAAAGTGGCTCAGGTTGTGCAATATTTTAACTGTAGTGCAAGGTTACAGGGAGGTAATTGTACTTTTACGTACAAAAAGTTCTACAAGGAGCAACTGATTGAGCGCGTTTATAGTTCTTGGGATGAAACTGTTTCTGAACCTCAAAGTCCGTGCAGGAAAGGATTTGAAACGTTTTGCCGTGGCTGAGGTAGTGTGTGCTTGAGTCTGTATCCCGATTAATTCTCTTTCCGATCAGCTGCTGCTGTGATTCCCCACTCAGATACAGTTATATAAATACTCCGAGTTGTGCAGTGAGAGTAATATGGAAAAAGATGATCCACTGTGGCAACCCTAAAGGGAGCAGCTGAAAGAAGAAGGTGGTGCAGTGAGAGTAACAACACTAAAGCAGTTATGGTATTTGGATTACTATGGCTATTCCCTGGACCATTATATTGTTACAAATTAATTACAGTCAGATGCATTACACTAATAAACAATATGCGGTTAGTTTCTGTGTATTTATAAAGCCACGTCAGGAAAATAAGGAGTAACCACACAGGAACAGTAGCATTGCTTTGATGCTGGGTGCCGCCAGTCTGCAAAAAAGAGGAGAGAACTTGCGTACGACGAGGTATGAGGTACCGTGGAAAAGTGTGTGGCTTTACGCCAAGTGTAGGTTTTATACATCACGATTTGAACGTGGAAAAGTTCTTATTTCTGTGCGTACGCACCATTTATACATGAGGCCCCAGGACTCTAAAGACGGGCTTACGTCCTTTTACATACACAACAGGAGCGCCACACACCTCTTTCTAGTGACTTTATGACTCCCCCATATTCTCCCAATTTGCCTAGTGACTTCATAGGATGAGTAACCAGTGACATAAATGTCGCTGTCGAGCTAAGTAAATCTCTCAATTAGGTCAACATTCAAACAGACATACTGCTGATGGCTGTGCCCAAGAGGTCATTAAATGGCCTGGATCTTGTTTTTTATCCAGGACACTCACAAGCACAGACACTCGGAATCCTGTCTGTTGAGAGCCCTGACTAGAGCCTACATTGACTCCTTGAAGATCACAGCATTGTCAGCAAAGTCAATATCAATGAATCGCTCTGAATGAATGAATGAATGACAAATTCTTCACAGCCAGCCCCGTCAGTGCAACATTGAAGTCCCCCATGACAAGAGGAGTGTCGCCTCGTGGGCACCCTTCAACCACTGATTGAAATTGCAACTACAATTCAGCTCTCACGGAGACTTCACTCACTGTGGTTGGGGCATACACTGAGACAACTGGCAAGGTGCCCAGAGAGTGCCTTAATCTAAGTCTCATAATATGCTCGTTGAAAGGAGTGACATTAGACACCATCGGAATGAGCCGTTCCACCACAGCAACAGCTACTCCCAGTGTATGAAAGCCATGAGAGAGATGAGAGCAGACCAAACACTAAAATACGGAGTTTATTGATCATTATGCCAGAGAGACAAGATGTTCCACATGCCTACACGGATAGGCTGCCTTAAATTGGGACCCAAGTGCTACCGTGTAGTGGGTGATACCTCAGAACCACACCAGTTCCGATCCCCAACAGGCCTGACCACGCTGACTCTCCAGCCGTTTTGAATTATCCAGGGGATAAGGCTTAAGAGAGTTTTCTCCCAACCCCTTCATAATGCATGTAGCCTGCACTGTTTTATCTTACACCAGTGTATCACAACCTTTATGGCCCCGTGACTCAGTTTTGACTTTTTTAGTTTTAGTTGCAAACTTCCCTCTATATGGAAACAAGCTCACTTTGAACTGGGTAACATACCCTGCAGCGCTACAGATCACTTAGGCGACCCAGACACAAACTAACAACAGCAAATTGAAACCCAGTGGTTGAGAAACATTGGCTTACTTTAACCCAGCGTGCGAATGCTGAAACTCCAAGACCATTTTGGGGTACTCTACAGACAGCTAAATTATGCCTACCGGTGACCTACACCAGACTCATAGAGCCTCAATTGCAGTGATACTTTGTGACCAACATACGGCTAAATGGCCTGTCCTAGGTGGAGCCGTAAGTCAGCACATGACGGTATATTAAGTATAGATTTATTTTAATTGCACTGTTTTGATTCACATTTTCTTTCCTTATTTTTAGTTCTCTTTTCTATTCTGTTTTTATCTACTATTTTGTCTTATTTACCATCATGTTGTTTTCTTTCATGTTCTGAGTAGATGTTGGCTGTTAACAGGAAAAGCATTCCATGAGAACTTGAATTTGTCACGCCATGTATTGTTTGTTTGCATGTCTGCTCAGACACACATTATATAGTTCTTTTCTAGTGTTCTGTTTTGAACTGTTATGAGTGTCATCTATGCACTATGAACTTGCATCGACAGCATTCATGAATGACAAGCATGGCAATGAGAGGGCGAAATTGGACATTTCTTCAAAGGCCTTCCCATCTGTGATATCAGTGTGCAATTCCACCAGCATGCTCTAAAACAGACCCCACATGCCAGTCACATGCCCAGGTTCATATTCACACCCTTCTCCAACATCCATATCCTTCTCTTTGTCCCCCACACCTAAATTGTTAAAACTATTCAGTTAGACAATACAAAAAGCTTAAAATGTATTTGACTTTTGTGTTCATTTGTGGTCGCAGTAAATTTTCAAGGGAGTCCAATAATCTAACCCTACTCTGAAACTGTAACCTGCACACCTCTTTTCTGGCTAGCCCAGCTTGACCGAAATCCCACACATCTGGCAGCCCTAATACCAAACATGCTCCCTTAAGCTGTCTGACAGCCAGTGGATTGGCTGCATGCTCTTTGCCCCATCGTTGCTGTAGCTAAGAAGATGTGATTGACAGTTCCTGTATATTCTTCTCCCCATCCCAGACAAGATGGTGTTGTCTTTATAATGGAATTACAGTGTCAAGTGGCATACAGATAGTATTTTGTGCAGTGTGTGTTGGAAAGGGTAGGACAATAATCTAGGGCTGTCCATTTGTCAGGGAAAACCGTGCCCAGCCAAACTAAAATGCAGTGCAGCCTCAGCAGTGAATTGTGAAATCAGCAGGGTTGCATGCTCAGTGATAAGGCCCTACACTTCATTCTGGTTTTTGCCAACCATGCTTTGTGAATAAATGCATGCCAACACCTTATAATAAGAAATCCATAGATTATTAGTGAAATCCATAATTTAAAACTCCAGAAAGCAATTTGCTAAAAGTCAATACCAGGATTTGTTAGAAATTGAGCACAAAAAGCACTCATCAGGATGTGTCAAAGCATACAAATGCATATGGATTACAAGATAAATTCTTAACCAGTGGATCACATACCTCAATCCTGGGGAACCATATGGCTGCTGGTTTTTGTTACAACCATTTTCTGTTTTAATTGGACCCAGAGCCTAATAAGCTGCAATTTCCCAGTTTCTGTTTTTTGAGTCAGTATAGAAATCACAAATCTAACTTTGGCAATTTTTAATTTTAAAAATATACCTTCCATTTATGTAACTTAATTTGTTTTTTCCATCATCATCATAATTTTCATTCTGCTTTTCCATGTGTTAGTTATTTAATCCATTATTTACTAAAGAGCAGGTTAGTGAGTCTGATGTTGAAGGTGTTGCAACCTTTTGAGCTTTCAGTGTTATTTCCCCAGGTGCTTTGGAGAGTGTTATTTCCTTCATAGAAATGCAAGTGACAGAACGTGATACGTTGATTTTATGTAAAATTTAATAAATCCACTGGGATTTTATTTTGTTTTAAGATCTAACCATGAAGCGCTTATGTTTTTCCCTTTTGAACCACATAAAATCGAAAATCCTTTTACACTTCATTTGTCTTTTACTATGTCATTTTTGTGGCCCACTTAATTTTGTAAAATAATTACTTTCCATAGCAGATACAGAATCACTGATGCATTTAATCGGGTGTCATGAAGCCCTTGATCCTTGAGCGATGATGGTGCATGATAGCCACATCCCTATTCAGAATAAACAGTACCCTGTCATATGAGTATTTGTTATTGTTGAACATTTTATAGCCATTGAAAATATCTTTATTTTATTCATTATACTAAAGCTGCAGTTCCACTGTTTATTCAACATTTGACTGTAAATACAGTCTTAAAATTTTTGTTATGGTTTGCTGTATGGATAAGTGATGCTGATTTTATTTATTTATTTTAAGTAAATATACTTTCTGTTCTTTTCCAGGCCAAGATCTGTTTTGGTATATAACTGTACAACTGGAGGAGTTAATCCATTTCATTGGGGAGAAGTTGGTATGTATACATTTTGAGTAAGATTTGAATATTTAAGTAAGCATAGATCAGCAGTCATGAAAGTGCGGATTCAGATGAAGCATTTTAATTTTACTTAAAAAGAAATGTTTATGTGCAAGAAGAAAGTTAAAAAAAAATGTAAATGTTAATGGAGTTTGTATTTTTAAACCTTTTTCATTTTGAGGTATGCTTTTAAATGTGTGATAGTTTTGTATTGGTATTTGTATTGTATAGGTTTAATAAAGAATATAATTACCAATATCTGCTTATTACATATTGCAAATAGTACACAATACTGTACTACACATTAAAAGTTTTTAAAAACATTTTAAACTTGTATTCTAACTGTAAGCACTATATGAACACATTTGTGTACAGTGTTGCTTTTACAAATTTATACATATATTTTCAATATTAAAATTTTTATGTTTTTGCCATATTTATTCCAATAATCTCTCCAATTTTGAGCTGAAACAAGTCCGACTTAAATTTCCAATTTTATTTTTTTGTTGTTGCTCTTACATGTGCATTGTGGTCTGTTTCCACACAAACCCCAAAATAACTTGCATTTTCAGGCATCTGCATGTACAGTTACAGCTGCTACATTTTAAGTGGTAAATTAGATTGTGATATGTTGTTGTGTGTTTTTTATTTTTTGCACAATGCATCAATTTAATTGTCAGCAGTGCTGATTATCTAAGAGTAGCATCTTCTTTAACTGATAATATAACACTGGAATGAATAAAAATAGTTACATCTTTATCTTGTCTAATGTAGAAAACTTTAGAAACCATTTTTTTCAAGTAGGAGCACAGTAATATAATAACTGATAAGGAGTGAGCCATTGTTAATATTTCAAAATTATGTGCAAGCACTTCACCTTTTTTAATTGTTTTTGTAACATCTATGTCACTGCCATATGAAAAACATATTTCTACACAAAATAGCTAGTAGTATCATGATACACTTTAAAGTCAATTTTTTAAAATGCATAGCATGAGACCAGGTTTATTAAATAAGCTTTAGAAATACAAAAAAGTACAGTTTTTTTGTCATTTTGCAACAAAATTAAGCTCAGATTAAAAATTTATTTACCAGTGTATTTGTGATATATTTTGTGATTTACATTAAATTGAACAGAGCAATTTGGCACACTGAATATACTTCATTTATGAGTAGATGCAGTACACACTGTTTGCATTTTGAATCCCAATGTACTCATTAAATTCCTAATTTTGCTGCGCAAACGTTAAAATGGAATAATATGTTTTATATATGGGGGAAAGTGCTGATTATTTGCCAAAAATGCTTGAGGTTTGCCTTAAGATATTAGAAATGTTTATTTATTTTATTTTTTATAATGTGTGCAACATGCAACTCCCTGCAGGTCTTTGTCTTTTTTTTTTTCTTTCTATTTTTGCGTGGTCATTTTACACTTCATTTTTTCCACCCTTTATCTGCCTGATGCCCTTGGTAATAAAAGTTCATATGTCTTAGCAGGGCAAGAAAATATATTATTTTTTATCAAATTGAATATTTCCTGTACTTATCTATATCATAACTGAATAGGCACCATCTGCCTGTATTCTTTCTTATGTACATTTGGACCCAGCCTCTTTCAACTCTGATCATAATGAGAAGGAAGAAACATGCTTTTAGGAATAATGGACCCAGGCCAAGAGACACAGAAAAGTACACTTATAATGACCATGCATGCCTCATATTGGGCAATGCAAACATAAGGATGTCTTTTTCAAATTGAAAAATGTATAAAATGGGCAATAGTCTGTGATGCTTTTTCAAATGCAGCACAGCAACAAACATTTGGAAGTAGAGTTGAGCTGAGAGGGTTCGATCATACATGTTTTGACATCAGCTCAGATTTGTTTTTAGTCATGGCAACAAGAATTCTTGAACAGTAAATGAAGTCAATTTTGCACTGTGTTTGTTATGCTGTTTTGTAAATGTACTGGATGCAGTACTAAAGTTTGAAATAATTGGTGTATATGTGTAAGTGTTTGCATACTGTGATTTGAAACCTAGTCCATCCGTTTTAACTTAAGTGTCAAACCATTGTATTTTGATACATCATACTAAAAAATGTTTTTTCAGTTATGCAGGCTATCCCGAAAAAAAGTTCAATAACACATTAATACTTTTGAAAAGTCTCTATTACTAATGAAATCACTCTGCCTTTCCTATTTACAAAAGTGCACCACGTTTGTTAAGTAATGATAATGGACATAGTCTTACTGTGCCATAATCTGATCAGGACCTTTAGTAAATTCCAATGATGCTGCTGCTGTCATATATTTACATTAGGAACAGACATGCCATAAAAATCCTTCTAGAGTTTCTTATTAATCCCTAGACACAATCTTCATTCAGAATCATAATTGGTTTCCAGTTGATTCCCTGGGCAATTCCTTTGAACCCTGCAATTAGATTTAGAGGGATGTTGAAATTCCACGTCCCAAGAGCCAGTTTCTGTAGCCGAGGATCAGACCGCCAAGGTCCCCGCCTTCGGCCACCACCCAACCTTACACTGCACCCAACCTCCTTGACCCCTCCCATAGGTGGTGAGCCCATGTGAAGGAGGACCCACATTACCTCTTTGGGCTGTGCCTTGCCGAGCCCCATGGGTGCAGGCCTGGCCACCAGGCACTCGCCATCGAGCCCCACCTCCAGGCCTGGCTCCGGAGGGGAGCCCCGGTGACCCGCGTCCAGGCAAGGGAAAAATCAGCCGGAAAAATGTGGAGTGCCCTCTCAGGGTTGGGGGAGAGATCCTGCCCCAAGTGGAGGAGTTTAAGTATCTCGGGGTGTTGTTCACGAGTGAGGGAAGAATGGAGCGCGAGATCAGCAGGCGGATCGGTGCGGGCTCTGCATTGGTCTGTCGTGGTGAAAAAGGAGCTGAGCCGTAAGGCAAAGCTCTCAATTAACCAGTCGATCTATGTTCCTACTCTCATCTATGGTCATGAGCTATGGGTAGTGACCGAAAGAACGAGATCGCGAATACAAGCGGCTGAAATTAGTTTCCTCCGCAGGGTGTCTGGGCTTTCCCTTAAAGATAGGGTGAGAAGCTCAGTCATCCGGGAGGGGCTCAGAGTAGAGCCGTTGCTCCTCCACATCGAGAGCAGTCAGATGAGGTGGCTCGGGCATCTGATCAGGATGCCTCCTGGACGCCTCCCTGGTGAGGTGTTCCGGGCACGTCCAACCGGGGGAAGACCCAGGACACATTGGAGGGACTATGTCTCCTGGCTGGCCTGGGAAAGCCTTGGGATTCTCCCGGAAGAGCTGGAAGTGGCCGGGGAGAGGGAAGTCTGGGCCTCTCTACTTAAGCTGCTGCCTCTGCGACCCGACCTCGGATAAGTGGAAGAGGATGGATGGATGAGATGTTGTAATTTTTATCACCGTGTTTTTATTTATTTATTTACTTATTTTAGTTTGTGCACCTCTTACCTTTTGAAGGTTTTTTTAATGTACAAGTCTCAATAATCAGATAAGTAACTTGCTGATATGTGGATGAAAATTTTAGAACTTGCAAAATTTTTCATTAGAACTGAGTATGCAGTTCTGATGATATAGGCACATGTACAGGAGGAATTATATGGATTTTGTATAGACTGAAATGCTGAACTAATATTACTGGAATTACTTGACTTTAAACAAGAGTGCTAAAAGTTAATCTGGTAAAGATTGAATAACTGATTGTGTGGTCTGCTTTTTTGACAAAAGATGCAATCATTTAAAAGTGCAGTCTTAGAGGCTGGTAAGGAGAAACGCAAAGCACAGATTTTACCAGATAGTCTATGCAGAGTGTGGTCTTGAGTGAAACGGTGCTATAAACAAGATTGTACCTTAGTGAAACCATAGCTGCCTAATGAGCATACCATGGCTGACAGCTCCAGGTGAAAGCACTATATATTGCTACATTCTGGACTATAGATGGATAGGTATATAGACAGAATTTTATTTGTCAGAAGCTCTATAAATAAAAGTGCTATAAATAAATATATATATGCACACACAATATGGACTGAACACACGCCTGAATGAGTAAGGATGAGAGCTTGAACTGATAGCGTATTGCCACACCTACCAAAGATGCTTTCTAAAAAGAAAGAAAAGTGATACATTGTGCAGATGTACTTCTGTTAGTGTCATGGAGCCCGAGTATCATTTCTTGACACATTTCTGCCAAATAATTTTTGGTTGAAAGTACTCCGTGTTAGCATGTTAAGAGAGTGGATGTGCAACATTGTTTATAAGGACACTCAGTTTTGTTTTAATAACCTTCTTCACTACTATCTCCAGGGGGTCCAGAGTGTTCCATAACTGAGCCTGTCCTTTTAATTAGCTTGCTGATTCACTGGTCTCTCTTGAACTGATGTTACCAGCCCAGCACACCATAACGCAGAAAATTGTGTTGGCTATCACAGAGTTGTAGAATATGTGAAGGATGTCACTTCCCACATTTAAGGAACACAGTCACCTAAGAAAAAATAGCCTCCTCTGCTCTTTCTTATATAGTTACTTTGTGATACGAGACCAATCCAACTTGCCATTGATGTGGTTCCCCAGGTACTTGTAGGAGTGCACCACCTCCGCACACACTCCCTGAATAGTGACCAGACATAGAGGCTGTTTGGTGCTTCGAAAGTCAATAACCAGTTCCTTGGGTTTGCTGATGTTAAGATGCTGACAATTCACTTTGCACCAAGAAACAAAGTCCTCCGTGTGACTCCTATACTCTCTCTTCCCCTTTATCAATAAACCCCATAAGTACAGAGTGAAGAGAAAAGGAGACAGTAGTAATACTACTGGTCTCTCACATTCTGTACATTTACATTGTAAAAAAATAGCCTCTAATGATCACCCAGTGATCATTTAAATGAAAGTGTGTTAATTGTAAGTGTATCAACAATTATTGGAATAAATATGGTGTTTTTTTTTTTTCAAAGACCCATTTGATTGTATGAATAGTAATACGAATTTGTCAAAGCTCAGACAGTATTAGAAGTTTTAAGAAACTAGTAATTAGTGAACATAGACATAAATACTAACCCCTAAATGGGTAACATTTTGTCAGTTTACATTTTTCTTACTGATTGATGCTTTCTGATCTACAAAATAATTGCTTGAACAAGAATGCTTAAAAACCTGCTTTAATGTACAATCTTAATGTTACATTGAATCTTTTTTTAACTGTTTGGTTTAAATTTTTTCAAAGGAAATATGGGGATAGCTGTTCATGGCCATCTCTGAAGAGCTTTTAGTTAAAAGCATACCATCTTGATGAATTACTTGTTCATAATCATTAGACTTAAACAATATTATTAGCACTGACTAAATTTTATACATAAACAAATAACCTATGTTTTTGTTCAATTAATGTATTTTATAACAAAAGATTTTTTTTCTTCTTGTGTTCTATGTTTGCTTGACATATGTTAGTAATTTGAGTGATCGGGAAAACTCCTTTCACAGTTGTATAGTAGTTCATTAACAAAACTGAATTGACCCTAGATGCAGTAATATAAGTATAGTACTAACCGTCAAACAACATATGTACATAAGGCTTCAAATTCGCTTTTGAATCTCAGTTATATTCTCCCTGGCTAGCTGAAGAAGTTTAGCAACACAGAAATATATATGACAACCATTTGGACAAGGCTTAACCTTGTTTAATTAAGCAGTGAATTGATAACTCAAAGTAGATAAATAACTAATAGTTGCATGTTTTTTAAATAACCTAAAAATCCTCTTCGAACTGAATATGTATTAAAAACATACACCATTTTGAGACTGTTAACTGTCTCATTTATTGTTGCAGTTTATAAAAGCAGCATCTATCATTGCTTTCTATTTATATATGTACTTTATTTTTGGTTCTATACTTCTACACATTTTAAAATGTATGCAGTAGTATTTTATTATATATCCAAAAACTTGGGCTGGTGCAGAAAGATCTTAGAGTTGCTTTTATTAGACTGGATGCTAAATGGCATAATTCTGAACATACTAAATAATCATGACATATTAATATTTGTATCAAATAAAAAATTTTACCCGGCTTCATATTATTTCTTTTAACCCCTTATCACATTTTCTATTTCTACAAGGAAAGTGACCTTCAAAAACATACTGCACTTTCAAACAGAGTGCCATGTTTTACTACTAAACACTTAAGCTGTATAATGAGCACAGTACAGTATCTGTATTTTTCCTTTTGTTCAGGTAAAAGCAGTAGTTGTGACATTTTGTTATTCTATATTTAACAAATTTTAACTCTACCTAGAGTTGATGCTTACAATGAGACATTCTTATTCCATTTCTTAGAGTTGTAAAGCAAATTGTTTTCTTAAATTTGATTTTAAAGTTACTCAATCTCCAGTAATCATAATGCTGGAAGAAAAAGGGGACTGCTTTAAAATTTGCCGTTGGTTTCATTTAACTGTGGCCTCTCAAAACACATTTTTCATGCCTCAATAACAGATATGAGTTATCTCTTTTGAATATCTTTGTGCAGGAAGAGAAAGGGACACATCTGTGACTTTTTTACATTAAGCATCCATTGGACATGTCTGTTTGAATTGATATGCTGTGCTGCTGTTCATATTCACTCTGTACCACCTTAGGTCAGTTTATTAATTCTTGACACCAGCGATTATAGGTTTTAGTTTCAGCTAGCCTACAGTCAACAGCCTCTTTGAGCTCATGGTAGAGTACTCTTGCCTGATTGTACAATTTGTTTTCCTGTTCCTATATTTAAACTGCCTGTTGTGATGTGCTTTTTCAGTAATATTCACACAAATGTTTACTGTTTTTGAGAGAAACATAACTGTCATTAGACTTTTCAGTTTTGATGAATTCACTGGTTTGCTAGAAGGTAGGTCTATTCTGATGCACAGACAATGGCACACACAAGATTTTACTCCCACAAATGTACCTGCTTGTCATGAATTTGCTGCTTTGTAGGAACCTTTTAGAAAAAAACTGGCACAAAATAGTGAGTCAGAGTTCGATCCTTTGATCCTAACCATAACAAGAGAAACTTCATTTAATATGTAGTAAAAGGTCCAAACAAAAAATTGTAGTACAAAGGCTGGTTAAGCAAGAGGTTCATTTATAGTTGACAGTTGGCCTGTGATAATGAAATTGGCTGGAATGACAAGGTGCAGCCTTCTAGGACTGAGTTACTTGACTTCTCTGCTAGACATACAGTAAGTGCTGAAATCATATAGTACTGTGATTTAATAAACGTGCAGTAAAATATTTGTTCAGTATAAAAAAAAATGATCTTTAATTGCTGCATGTTTACTATTTAAACATTTAAAATCTCCATTGGGATCTGACACTTGTAAGTGATATTCCTTAACTGTCATATACACAGTTATTCAGGGCAGTTAAGAAAAGCCATCATAATCTCTGGAAGAATTAGAAATTTTATTTTAATAAGGTTAATTTGTACACGTTCTCATTTTTTATCATTATTAACACAGGATTATTTTGCAGTAGATTGATAAGACGAATATTTGACTTTGATCTTAAATGAATAAATTTTCTTATTTTTTAAAAATATAAACCATATTATGTCATTGAAATAGATGCAATTGAAATCAGTTTAATAAAACTATAATAAGATTAGTATATTTATGGAAACAAGGTCTTTAGGTTAGATTTTACAGCACTTAAGAAATGGTGAATCTTTATGATATGACACTTTTCTTTCTTAGAGTACCATGTAATATCCACATTCAAGAGGAACCCTCTCGAGCAGGCCTTCCGACGGCCCAATGTTAATCTCACCTCCAATCACCTTATCTATCAATACTGGATTGCTGTTAGCCATAAGGCACCAGCATTCCTATATGATATCTACCTCAGGATAACAGGAAGAACACCAAGGTAATCTGAGCTTGATCAGCTCTCTGTTGTATTGCAATATCCAGCAATCATGACATATCTACGGATTTAAAGGTGGTGCTATGTTCATATGTCCATCAAAGTATTCTTAGAGTGACTTATGTCTCAGGTGAGGATGCATAATCTCCAGACTGAACAGAATATACTGCACAAGTCTCTCTTATTTGGTATTTAAATTGACAGCTGGCAAAGGTATGCATCCTTTCAGTGAGATCTTAAAGTTATGTGGTGTTGTGTTTTTTTTTTTTTTTTCTTTAATACATATTTTTTTACAGAGAATTGTGTAAATGTGTCCTTCAAGATGAATCCTTTAGAACAGGCAATCAGGCGCCCCAATGTTAATCTCCGTTCCAATCCTTTTATGAATCAGTACTGGAGAGCTGTCAGTCATGTAGTACCTGCACTGCTGTATGATGGGTATCTCATGTTGACAGGTCAGAAACCCCGGTAAGATGTTCAGTGAAAATAACCCACCGGGTGATGGTAATGTTTTGGTGGAGGAGGCGAGCAAAGAAAATACAGACTTCATGGCACTGGGTTTGGAGTTCTTTTATTAACACTGTTTTTGTTATGTGCATGTGAAAAAAAGCTTTTTAACAACTTTTTTTTAAAAAAGCTGTGCTGCCAAGCATGCTTCAGAAATTATCTCATTTTCTATTTGTAAATGCATTATGAAGAATCAACTGTTAGTATGAGTGAAGAATTTTTAAACTTCATATCTGCTTTTATATTATTTGTGACCTAACAGCCCATGCCATCAAGTCTTTTGGTGTATTGGTAAATTAAATGACCTACCTAATTGGCACCCTCTTCGAACCAATCTTTTCCATTCTAAGTAAACCATATTACTCAGGTCTTTCAGCCAATTATTATTAGCACCTACAGTAATGGGAATGAAATACAGTATGTTTGGTTTCACTTAAGTGATTTCACGAAGCTACATCCGTTATAAACCAAAGGAAAGAAACTGAGAAATGTGATATTGCACATCTTTAATTTTGTGATTAATCTAAGAAAACTTTGCTGGCCTGAAAAACCTGATAAAACACTGACAGGTTTTACTTAATTTTAAAAAACTTGTCTTAGGTGTTTCTTTTAACAACCTTTTGAATAAATACTTAAATGATGAAGGAGTAATAACTTGGTGAGAAAAGGATGGCCACACGACCTTGTATATTTAGTGTGAACACCTATGATTCTGTGGGTAAACATTTGGGGTGCACCGAGACCATTTTCTGATGACATGTACTTAGTATTAATACCAATACATTTAATAGAAGGAGAACAGTGATGCCACATTTTTACAAAACAAATATGTGAATTAATCTTGTTTTTTTTGTAAGAATATCCATTCATTATTAATAACATTTAATAAAGCTAACAATAACTCTTGTAAAATGTTTAGCATATAGCCAACACAGTTAAATTGGAATTTGTTTGGCAACTGACTGCATTGACTGCTTTTGAAGCTGCACTAAAAACCTATCCACACTGCAACATCATGCTATACCAACAAAAGCAGACAAGAAAGGGAATTGCTTGCTTAGTAGTGGAGAGCAGTCTATGATTTTGGAACGTTAGGTTCAGGTAGGAGTTTCTGCATCTTAACAATTTCATTAGAACATTGTTTCTAATTACATGTACAAACTCCTATAGGCCCCTGTCTTTAACATTCTTTTCAACAGCAATGTATAAGATTTTTTTTCCTTTGGTTCACCTGTAGTTCAGGTAGCCACATCTGACAACTTCTCTGCCTTTATATTAGGAGCTTCCTTGGTTTCTGACAGAGTGGTTTCAAGAGTGTATTGACAATCTTTATACTCATTTTTATATATGAAATACGCACAAGAATGAAATTAGTAATAACCCTAATAACTAATAAATCTAATTAAAATAGGCTATTAAGCAGCCTGGACCGCTTCACATATAAAAATAAAAGCACAAATAAAAGTGTAAAAAACAGTTCTTCACATTATTATCGGTGTGTTAATTAATTTTATAATGTTATATTGAGTAAATATGATTGATGAAGGAGCTCATTTTTATTATAATATAGCTGGTTGAATTGTCTTTAATATATTCCAACTGACAGCCAATTTAAAAGTACTATTTTATCAATAATAATCCCTAATCTTGGGATTCTGTTAGTGACATAATACTGAAGTGAATACTTGGTTGTTTAACATTAAAATGTGGCTCTTCAAAGAAAAGATTAAGTAGCTGATGAAAAATCAAAATCAGACGTTATTAAAGAGTGACAGACATCTGTGTGCTTACTTGCTCAAAGAGCCATTTATTGTAATATTATTGTGTGTAACAATAACTTTGTGCAGAAATATTTAGATTAAATTTTACTGTAACTCATCTTACTTTGGATACAAAAGTATGGTCTCTAAGTACAAGGGCTGTGACTTTTCGTTATTGAATCGTTGTGGTATTTTGTCAAATAGAGTACTGTTTATACTTCTCATTCTAGTGTCAGACTTCTTTATAAATAAAAATTAAAAAAAGCACAAACTTGAGACAAACATGGAAAAAGTCAAGAATATTGCTACTTTGTCCTTTGTTCAGGTAAAACCAACAGCTGCCACGTTTCATTATTCTGTATTTGACATTTTAATTGTATCTGTGATGTCACTACCAACCATAAAATGCAAGGAACATAACAAAATACACAATAGGTAAATACTGAGTAATAAACATAACAATATTAACGAAATGTACTTAATAAAACAAAAATTCAATGCCAACCATAAAAACAGGAAAATACACATAAGCCCGGAAGCAAACCCTGGATGTAAAATAGCATGTGGTAGTGTTCTATTGCATTGCGGTTTTACTGCAACTCTGATGGGCACAAGGTATGATACAACAGCAGAAAAAAAGCAGAATAATGGTCCATTCAGCAGCAAATAAGTGTGTCAACTGCATTAGCATAAAGCAGAGTGGAGAGGTTTAAAACTTGGAATTTAATCTCTGCAAAAGAAATTCAGATATATTCTAATTATCAAATTTAAATGTGAAAACTCTAGAGAAAATAAATGTGGTTTCCAGAATAACACCACAGGTACACAAATATTATACATATAGCAAAATCAGGCTGACACATTAGCATATATATGTGTTTAATGAGGATTGTTTTATGCAGCAGGCATTTTCATTTGTCTTGGAAAACCCATCATCTGAAATGTTTCCACTGTTACATATTCTTCTTGTTTTTAGTATGAGGAGAAAATACCACTCATTCAGTGATTTATTTCTAGCCTCCTTATTTTTTTCTTTAAATCCCATCCATGTTTACATTTTTTTTTCCCCACTTCAACTTGGAGTTCCAGCACTGCTTTGGTACTTGAAGGAAGCCATAAGACAAAAAGTACATCTACCCAGAGGACGGTCAGACCAATGCAACTACCAAAAAATAGTATCGGTGCATCCCTTGTAAAAAAAACACTTAACTTTTTGAACATAAACTGTAAGTGCATTTGTCAGTATTGAATGATATTCCTTCTCTCACCAAGTCAGAGAGGGTACCTCTGTTGCAGTTGCAACAGTGAACTAGTTTAAGATCTGATTTATTATCTTATCTTTAGATTTAAAGACCAATCATTTGGGTTGATTTGGCTAGCACCAGTGAACCAGTAATTCAAAATTAATTTGCATAACATTTTAAATCTTTTTTTGTTCTAATTTCCAGCAAGCATATTTTTATTGTATTATTAGATTTCCAGTTTTAAAATCTAATACTCACTGCTCTTTTTAATTGTTCATTTAGGGATATACAAGTAAATGTTTGCTAATTACCATCACACTTTGAAAGCTGCAAAATTCAACTCATGGTCCCGCAGGGCCAGAGTCTGTCCTGGCAAAAGGCAGGACCTGCCTATAGATAGCTTGCCTGTCCATAAAGGAATTTAAATATTGCCATTATCAAATAAATTATTTCCTTTAGATTGACCATTAATCGCACCTTCAAAAATGGATCATCTTTTACTGCAGCAAAGTCACATTTGCTTTTAACTTTACGCTTGCCATCATTTTCTGTTTTGAATCACCTGCCTATTGTACAACTTTTGCAGTTATTAATACAATAAGGTAATAGAGTTGTACCCAAAAGTTGACATACCCTGGTAGAATTTGTGAAATACTGGCTATTGTTTGGAAAATGCAAGTAATCATGCAGAAAGTTTTCCTTTTATTTAGGAATTGTGCTCAGATGAAGCAATTTATTGTCACGTAATTGCATGTGCCCTTTTTAAGTCATAATGATAACTGAAATCACTCCAATGGGCCTCATCTAAAGTTTACATACCTTGAATGTTGGGGCTGATAATATACACAAAAGTTGACACACACAGGTTTATATTAAGGGTGCAGTCATATTGCTTTCAAAGTAGCAACTTCCTTTTAATATATGACATGCCTTATGGAAACAGTAGTATTTCAGCAGTGACATTAACTTTATTGGATTAACAGAAAATATGCATCATAACAAAATTAGACAGGTACATAAATTTGGGCACCCCAACAGAGAGATATTACATCAATACTTAGTTGAGCCTCCTTTTGCAAATATAACAGCCTCTAGACGCCTCCTATAGCCTTTGATGAGTGTCTGGATTCTGGATGGAGGTATTTTTGACCATTCTCCCATACAAAATCTCTCCAGTGCAGTTAAATTTGATGGCTGATGAGCATGGACAGCCTGCTTCAAATCATCCCATAGATTTTTGATGATTTTTAAGTCGGGGGACTGTGACGGCCATTCCAGAACATTGTACCTCTCCCTCTGCATGAATGCCTTTGTAGATTTCAAAAAGTGTTTTGGGTCATTGTCTTGTTGGAATATCCAACCCCTGCATAACTTCAACTTTGTGACTGATGCTTCAACATTATCCTGAAGAATTTGTTGATATTGGGTTGAATTCATCTGATCCTCAACTTTAACAAGGGCCCCAGTCCCTGAACTAGCCCCACAGCATGATGGAACCTCCACCAAATTTGACAGTAGGTTGCAGGTGTTTTTCTTGGAATGCGGCGTCGTTCTTCCGCCATGCAAAGTGCTTTTTGTTATGACCAAATAACTCAATTTTTGTCTCATCAGTCCAAAGCACTTTGTTCCAAAATGAATCTGGCTTGTCTAAATGAGCATCTGCATACAACAAGCGACTCTGTTTGTGCCGTGAGTGCAGAAAGGGATTCTTTCGCATCACCCTGCCTTACAGATGTTCTTTGTGCAAATTGTGTGTAGAACGATGTACAGATACACCATCTGCAGTAAGATGTTCTTGCTAGTCTTTGGAGGTGATCTATGGGTTGCCTGTAACCATTCTCACAATCCTGCGCATATGCCGCTCCTGTATTTTTCTTGGTATGCCAGACCTGCTGGGTTTAACAGCAACTGTGCCTGTGGCCTTCCATTTCCTGATTACATTCCTTACAGTTGAAACTGACAGTTTAAACCTCTGAGATAGCTTTTTGTAGCCTTCCCCTACACCAGGAGACTGAACAATCTTTGTTTTAAGATCTTTTGAGAGTTGCTTTGAGGATCCCATGCTGTCACTCTTCAGAGGAGAGTCACAGGGAAGTTCAACTTACAATTGACCACCTTCAACGCATTTTCTCATGATTGGACACACCTGCCTATAAAGGCTTAACGAGCATATCCAACCAATTTGGTGTTACAAGTAATCAGTATTGAGCAGTTTACATGCATTCAAATCAGCAAAATTACAAGGGGCCCAAATTTTTGCACAGCTAATTTTTCACATTTGATTTCTTTTCATACATCTAAATACTGCTTCACTAAAAATCTTTGTTCAGAAAACACCCCAGTACTCAGATGTTCTCAGGGAATGAAAGTTGAAGGAATGAAGTAGTTTTCAAACTCTGATTTAAAAGAAGTGGAAAGTTAGGGGTTCTGTTGTTACCAGGCCACGGTCAGGTAGACCAAGTAAACTTTCAGCCACACCTGCCAGGATCATTTGTTGAGATGCCAAGAAAAAACTACAAGCCACCTCAACTGAAATACAAGTTTTTCTGGAAACAAGTGGTGCTCCTTCAAGATGCACAATGTACTTGAACAAAAATGAACTACACAGTCGAGTTACAAGTAGAAAGCCTTTACTGTGCCCACACCACGCTTATTACTTCCCACTATTTTATTACTATGTTTTGGTTAATGGTTGTGCTATTTTGTGATGCCTTATAGTTTAAATTGGATTCTATTAAAAGTAGATGAAATGTGATTAGCCTGATCAGTCGTCTTTTCTTTAAAGTATGGTACCCATCTTACAAACTATGCCAGGGTATGTAAACTTAAGGGCACAAATGTATATATTATCAGCCATTTAGACCTTGGACTCTAAACATGTAACAGGTGTAGCTCTGATGTATACCTATCCACATCTTACTTTGCATTTGGACAACACTATATCTTTTAAATGTACAATCAACTGAAACATAATATGTTCTGGAACATATGTCCTTTATCACGTATTAAAGGATAGTATAGTTCATGGACATTTGCATCTTTAGATACCATCTGGGTACAAATAAATTGTTGCTGTTCTACCTTCAGCATGCTTTGGAAAAATCAGTTTAAACATAAATTGACATCTGCTATTCTCAAAGTCTGGTACTAGTAGCCTTGACAAAGAAGATGCTGACATGGAGAGCTGGTGACATTTGACCTTGAATGGGTAATCAAATGGTGTTAAGGGATACAATTTTAGAGAAGTTCAGTGGTGGGTATTGTATGCACAGGGGGTCCAGGTACGCTGATTCAATGTAAAAACCTGTAGGGTAATGAACTGCATGTGGACTTTATATTGGCTAGTAAGACATGTTAATTGATCATAGGATCAGTATGAAGTTAATTTTATTACAGTGCAGCACATACAAAATTAATTCTTGTCGTATACAAGTAAGCTTTTTAAATTCAGTGTCGTTTGGTGTGCAATCCAAGTGTCGTCCTAATTTCATTAAAAATCAATCCAACTAGTTTTGTATGATAGATAAATAGATACTTTATTAATCCCAAGGGGAAATTCATGTAGTAACAGGCACATTTTTTATTTTATTAAAACAGAATATTTTGTTACATTTTTTGCTAGTGGCTAAAATAAAACTTCCATTTAGAGGTGAACTTGCTTCGGTTCAAAATACTGTTTGGCAAGATACAATTAGTGCTTCTAAAATAGTTAAAGAAATTTTAGTTAAGGTACTTTCTGTGATTAATCATGACTAATCGAAAAATGTCTTAATACCACAAAGCAAAAATGTTTTTAGTTTAATTGCAAACATTTAATGTGTAACTATGCAAAATGTCTATTAAAAGACAAATGTAAAACTCTATAAGTAGGGTTTTCTAGACTGCAGGTCTTAAAATGATTTTCTGTGGGTTTCTCTTTAAATTTTTAACTTAGGATTTAGTTATTTTTCTGGAAGTGCATTTCACTCAATTAAATTGATAATTGTTATGCATAATCATATTTTCTTAAATGAAGTAAACTGAACTACATGCAAGTAATGTAAGTTAAAAGTGAAACACTTACTTGGTCCATTATGTACCTGTCTTTATTCTTTGTTATGATATTTGGACAGAAAAAGGAATCATGCATAGAGACTGAGGTTCTATTAAGTTGTGTTTTGCATTTTGTGTATTTTTAATAAAAAGTAGAATATACTGCTATAAATGTCTATAGTCTGATTATTCCAAATCAGAAAAGCTACAAAAAAAAAAAAAAAAGGAATTCAGTAACCCTTCAAGAATCACCACTTTCTGGAAGAATCAGTTAAACAAAATTGCAAACATTGAACAGAACCTAGGTGTAAAACCATGGTCTGTGCACTTTTTTCTTCAAAATGGTATCATTATCAATGTAAATATTTGATAACCTAAATAGCAGTTATATCTGCCTTCTCTTCAAAACCTAAAAGTTTTTTTTTTTTTAGTAGAGTAAGCTGCTGATGCAGTTATTACTTTCAGGCAGTCTACTGAAGAAATCAAATAAAATTAATATAAAATGATCACTCATTTCACTGCAGTAAATGAGTATAGTATATATTTTGTCACTTTTTACTTGCTAAACATCCTTAAAATATGTTTTTAAAATAGACTGACACACCCACCCATTTTTTTTTCTTTGCTTCTTGCATCATGTGTTTTTTTCAGTATGAGAGTCGCATTTTAAAAATTGAACTATCCTTTTGCAGGCACTGTCTTCTGATCGTCAAATGTCCCTGTGTGCAAACTGTTTCAAGCCAGAATTGATCGGTTTAGCTTGTTTGTTTTAGAGGCAATTAGTTGCAGATTTCTTCTAACATGATTATAAAGTGTCTTTAAAATTAATAGCAGAAAAGTTCTATTCTGTTAATTTACAAGTTAACTACAGATGCTATTTCAGACACATCATCTTGCAATGGTGTAATAGCTTTTATTCTAAATATGTTATATATATCCCTAGCACAAAAAACAAGTAATATCCAACAGCAGAGTTCATAATGTTTTTGTATTATATTGTAAAATGATTGCGTGCAATGAGAAAATGAAAACCGTTTCTCAAACATAACACTGGTATATAGTGATTTTGGTGCCAACGATGTCTGAATGGTTTTATATTAAGTTTATGGTGCTGATTAAGAATGTGACTTTGGTTTTGCCAGATTGGCTCTAGTTTCTGAGATATTTAATAGTTAATTAACGCAACATGTTTGAAAAGCATTCAGAATTGCAAGAATATTTTTATTTTAGTTACAACTAGTAAGTAAACAGTCTAACATCATACAAAAAAAATGTAAAATATCTAACAGTGACAGGAAAAAAATGTATGTATGATTTGATTAATACAATATTAATTAGTTATTAATTGTTATTAATGTCCATGCTTCAAAAAATGCTGTTTATGCGATTTCCTTTTGTGTGCGTCATCAGGACAATCATGTTGGAGACTCCAACAATAGTCTGCCATCATTTGTATTTCTTCCCTTGTAGGCTATGGCACTTTTATCCAATGATCTTGCTTTGCCCTGCTATCCCAGAGGCACATGAAGCATGGATATTTTGTGTATCCAGATTGCTGTCCAAGCAAGAAGTTCAACATCTTCAGATCAACACAAGTCGACCACTGATGTTCATGATAACAGATTTTCTGTAATACGATTTTTACATTTTTATATTCTTCTTTAAGTTTTGTTGAGTGAGCAATGGGAAGAGACGCATAACGGTTACCATTGTGCAACACATTTCAAGCTTCCAATGGAGCTGTCTATAAAAAGCTGCCAGTCTTCTGGTTATTCTGTTAGTCCCATTTGAAGTAAAATTCCTGGGATATCATTGCAGTATACAAGTTCTTCCTCTTCGTTGAAATATGGGAGAAGCCTCTCTTCTCTTGTCTGATAGGCTGTTTATAAGATTTCGTTCATTAAGCTTGGACACTAAAAGTTCAGATGCTTGCTTGGACAGATGTAAGTCTCGAATCAGGTCATTGAGTTCTTTTTAGCTTAATGGTTGAGGTGTCAAAGAGCTTCCCTCAAATTCACTTACACTGCCACTACCTCCCATACACTCCAATCCTTGCCTCTCTTCAGAGTCTGACAGTGGCTGGTTTGGTAGCCTGGTAAACACTGGTATGGGGAAGTCATTGCCATGTGGAATAGGTCGTCTTGCTGATTCCAAATCAGGATAATCCCACCGAGCTTTCTTGTAACGATTAAAGCCATGGTGGTTTTTCGGTTCTCTCCATACCATTGGCACACCAAAGTTTAAACTTTTTCTTTTACCTTTTGTCCACTGTCGTAGGTGCTCCACACATGTTTTTCAAACCATATGTGGAGCCCAAGACTTAGCCTGGTCTCCAAGCTGTACTCCAAAATAAGCCAGGTATACTTGATGCACAAAGTCTGTGATATTTCTTCTTTGTTTTTCAACCATGTACTCTCCACAGATGTAGCAGAATACATCAGGAGTGTTGATGCCGGCTCTTCTTGATGAAGTCATAATTTTTACAATTATTTATATACTTTTTAAGACAACTTTTTGGGTATAAACCAAGACTGGGTTGACAAACTTATACTGTAGCCGACTTCTTTCCTCTGCAAATTCACAGTTGAATTCTGGCTTCAAAAAGTCGCTTTTATAGCATTGTAGGCCTACAAATTGAAATACAAAATAATTATATGGGATATTTCATTACCTGAGACAATGTTAAAGAGTCAAAAGACAGACCAAAAGCTATTGCATTTGTTATCTCACACAAGTCGCATTGGGGGAATGCATTATTTTCATGGATGTCCATTATCTCAAAAACTAGAACCAATTCAGCAAAAGTAATAGGATTTTTGAATTCAGCACCCTCAAAATCATCCCCTAAATCCATTCCAAAACCCTTGGCACCTGAAATTTTTTTTTTGTAGACCTGTGATCTACAATTTTCACTGCCTAAATTCTTTGAAAATATATTTTTTTCAGGCTAACCATATGGAGACCTAAAGGAAACTTGGCAAAAGTATACTGAATAATGGAGGCATTATAAAACGTTAATGATTAAAATGGCGGCAAAAACTGTACATAATAGGATAGCTGGAAGCCCAAAAATATTTTTTTGAGTTGGTAGAAAATCGATAACAGGGTTTTTTGTTTTTTTTTTTTCTTTTTGACGGGGATATAGCACTTGGAGGCTCTGTGGTTCATTACTGTTCTAGAAACACTAGATAGTAATTGAAAAGATGAATTTTCAAATGTCATCAAACACATCACAGTGTAGCTTGCCTTGGTCAGTTGATAATTTTAAAGAGTATTATAGCAATTTTCCTTTCTTGATCAATGTGGAAATTTATTAGTGATCTTTTCATAAATTCTGTGAACAAAATAGATCCTAAATCTAATAAGTTATTTTGCTTTTAAATTAGAAGTTGTTCTCAAATCAGATAAATGTGTAAACTTTTGATATGCTCGCCTCGCTTTACACTCTTATTATGTGTATTATATTAGTTTGTTTGCCTTTTTCAGAAGTAAAACAGTTACCCCCTTTAAAAGACTACCTGGTTTGTGTAAACTTTTTTTTCCTTTGTGAATAAATGCTACAAAGACACCGCTGATGGACAGATAATTGCCCATATTGTAGCAGTAGTATGGCAATTTAACACCTAATTTTATACTTTGTCTTCTCTTACAACTGATTGATTGACCTTAAGTATTTGCTGTAAAAGACATGATTAAGTGAGATTATATATTTGAAATTTAAAACCTAATTATAAATGATTGAAATGCAATGTAAGTCTTGTTTGTAATTTGGACCCTCCTGCTTAGACAATTAGACTTCAATGAATGAAACCATTTTGTTTGGATTGCTGGAATTTCTTGGAAAAATATTTTAATTTAGTAATTCAAAACCATTTGTTTTGTGTTACAATTTGAAATTATTTTGGACTGGTGAACTTGGTGCTAGTTGCATTTTACTTTTTGCAGTTTATTTGTGCTTTATGTAATGGTGTCTTCTATTTACTAATGAATTGTGCAGAATGATGAAAACCATAACAAGACTTCATAAAGCTATGATGCTACTGGAATATTTCACCAGTCACTCCTGGGTTTGGAGTACTGACAACACTAACATGCTAATGAACCAGTTGGGAGCTGAAGATAAGAAGGTATGGCTTTTTGTGCTGCCTTATGTTTTTCTGTTCTGTCAAAGTCTTAAAATCTCTTTTGCACACATTTGATTAATAATTTATTTTGTTGTTGAACTTTTCGATGGTATTGATACAAGAACATAGTTCAGATTAACATTTTGATACTTCATACCATAACTTTGTTTTTCAGTTCCTTTTTTGATTGAATGATTTTTAAAGTAGAGTTCAAAAACACTAATATATTCAGATTCATTCAATTGTAAAATGTAATATTGTGCTTTTCTCTTAATAGTTTAAAACCATGGAAACAATGTATGAAATATAAAACCTAGTAATATGAGTATAGTGCTTATTTTGTATATCTCTTTCAGCTTTTTACCTGATGTTAATACTGTTAAAAGCATACATGAATACTGTTTATCTTGCATCTTCTCATACTTGCCACCATGTTAAGTATCAAATGTGTCATTGCATTTGTGCAAGTTCTGTCTAATTGATCAGTCTACAACATGCCAAACTGTGGCCATTGGTCACTTGAATGTGCCATTTTAAACACAAAATTCAATAGCTTTGTCTAAAGCATTTCAAAACTACAACTTTGCCATTGTGTAGGGCCTTTTAATGAGTTTTTTAATGAGTAATTTATTTTAATGTTTCAGGTGTTTAATTTTGATGTAAGACAGCTACATTGGGCTGAGTATATGGAAAATTACTGTATGGGAACCAAGAAATATGTCCTGAACGAGGAGCTCTCTGGACTTCCAGCAGCAAGAAAACATCTCAATAAGTGAGGGCATATACCATTTCTGAGTTGTTTTTCAATTGAAATTTATTTAGGGAATGTTATTTTTCATACCTAAACATGGAATCCTATGGCTATCTAAATGTAGATTTTCGTTTTAACTAGAAATGTCACCTGTCATCTTAACCAAATTGATTAAAGCAGATGCTTAAATTCAATTAAGAATTCCTTGCTTATCAGATTGAAAACGGTTTACCAAATTGATTTAAAACATGTTTAAATTCAGTGAGTTTATGTAGAGGTTTTCCAATTTATACTTGTACTATTACAAGAATGCCTGCTTTCACTGTCACCTTTCTATATATTTAAAATGTTGATAGTAGAGGTGACACAGAAAAGAGATTCTTTCTGCACGCATCTATGTTCAGGGCCTTGAAAAAATATTCAGTCCCAAAACTATTTTCACATTTTTGCACTGATCCTAAACTTACAATATATTCACAAAGCAGAGCGAATCATGCCAACTCAAAGAATACAAATTAAATACCTTTCAACACTAAAAGGAAAAAAAATCAAATTTGAGAATTTTAAAAAGTATTTACACTTTAAATTAAAAGAGGCTAACTTTGCTCAACTGCAATGTATTACTTTACCAACTCTCCCAAGTCATTAGGTGGGCTTCACCTGTTCTGGAAATGGGTGGCTCTCCTGTTTTTAGTTAATTTAGTAGGATAAATGCAGTACACTTTGTTGTTAACATCCAACAGTATGCTGAAGATAAATACAAAGTGATAAGAAAGGAGCATTTCAAACAAATCAGGGATGTGATTTACAGAGAGGCATAGATTTAGGAAAGGGTAGAAAACCATCTCAAAGGCATACAACATGCCTGAGAGCTCAAAGCAGTCCATCATGCATAAGACTCTTAACTGTCTGTCTGAATCATAGACTTCAATGACTGCAAGTGGGGAGGATATTCCCAACTCAACAGTCCCAAGTGCACATGAGCCCTTTATGAAAGAGAGGCAAGAGGGATGACTCATAAAATATTTGCAAAACATCACTTGGAATATAGTGCAGAGATGTGGCAGAATGGGAATAAAGTGGAACTTCTTTTCTTAAACACCAAGCAGTATGTGGTATGAATCTTAACACCAGCCAGGTAACATCACCACCCCCCAGGTGTAAAATGTGGTGGTGATGGCAGCATCACAATATGAGGATACTTTTTGGCTGTAGGAATGACAGTCTGGTCAAGATTACTGGAAATCTTAATATGGGGAAGACCTTAGTGTGCTTTAGTCCATTGTCCTGTTTATACAGTGCTTGAGCATCAATGGAGTACCTTCGAAATGAAGAAAATTGATGTCCTTGAGTGGTGTTTGCATTGTATTTGTGCTAGCGGTGAGGCAGAGAAAGAAGAAAAAAAGTTTAGGCTACACTATAGTAAAATGAAAAAAGTATGGGAATAATTCAGATGGCTATCAACAGTTTTGCTACTCTTACGTTTGAGAGGAGACTGAAAAATACAGACATGCATGATTTCAGAGAATAGATTTTTTATTAAGGTTAGGAACGTCTTGTTTTGGAAGACTATTTGACATGGATTTTTCATAAATTTATATTATTTACATTTTTTTAAATTTGCATTTGATTATTTTTAGGAGACTTCTATTGTAATAAGGAGGATACCCGAGGGGATACAATTATTTGTAACTTTGACAAACAATATTTTAAGAAATGTAGAATAAAATAGGCATCAGATAAATATTTTAAGATGTCATTTTATAGACTTCTCTTTATTCTTTTTTAATTGTCTAAATTTAATATAGATGTTTAACCATGAAAGTAATTGGCTGATCATTTTTATACCCCTACCTGAATAATGGTTAAATATGTGATTTTAGTATTACTGCTTTTTCTTCCAGATTAAGGAATATCCGATATGCTTTCAACACAATCCTCGTTGTCTTGATTTGGCGTGTTTTCATAGCAAGATCACAGATGGCTCGAAATATCTGGTACTTTGTAGTCAGCTTGTGCTACAAGTTCCTGTCCTACTTCAGAGCCTCCAGTACAATGAGATACTGAGAAACACAAATCCCTGGAATTTGAAGCTCTATGCATTTGAAGGAATGCTTTCCGAAGACTGGACAGTACTGTCTGCATTACATGTTTATGCTGACAATACTAAAAACATTCTACATGTTGTGTGTTGTGTATCTGTATGTAATTTATTTGAAACGACTGAAAGGATAAGTTCGAAAAAGAGTGGAGATCCTGTAACTAATAGCCTTTGGCAATTTTTAAAAATAACTGTTAAGCAAACAATGTGCTGTTTAGTAAATCTGCCTTCTTGTAACAGCATATGTCCACAATTTATCAATCTAAGATTGTTTTTTCAGGGACAGCAAAGAAATTTAGGGAGACTTCACTGTTGCCAATTGTTCCTGGGCTTTACAGTTTCTCTTAATATTCAGTTGTTTTCTTTGGCACTTCTTCCCGTTTTCCATACAGTGCATTTTTGTTTAAACTTGTAGTTACCTAAAATGGTGTTTCTGAAAATATCCAATGCTGTTTATAATTTTCACTCTCAATTTTGTCCCTTCATGTAAAATCAAGATATATCCTACTTTATGCGCTAATGAGTGGAAAAAAAGCATTTTTGATGTTATATTTTTTGGGATGGATGGCATTTATTTTTGTAGTTCATTACAGTGCCTAATGCCAGTCTGACTTTATTACTAATGAAAAACGTGAGAAAAAGCAAGTACGTTCCAGATGATTGGGCATATGGCAAAGACAGTGGTATATTGTGTGGTGATTCTCACAAACATTTGAAAAATTCAACTTTAAGTGCTTGTCCACTTGAATGGTGTGTCCAAATAGTGTATGGAAATGTCTATATTTATATGAAGGAATTAACCTTGTGTAATTCACATGATTTTGTGTTTTTTTTCCTGAAGAAATTAATCAAAGTAGATATATCTTAGTTGCACTTACTATAATTGAAAGTTTGTCAGTAATATATTTAATAGTGAATGTATTTTGGAGAGTACTGTTTTTTTCCAGCAACAGTTTAACCTTAGTTTCTTCAGTGAAATGTATAAACTTTTCCTTTTGTGAAGGGCTGAGACTTGAATTTAGTTTCTGGTATAACAGTGAGGTTGTATGTCTTTTCTCTTCCCTATTTCAGTTTATAAACTAATAGACTTTTAACAATTCTTGCTAATAGCAAAGAAGTGAAATTTTCATCATCTGAAAGAAAAGTGGCATTCAACTAATAGTTTGATATTTTTGAATATATAAACATTATATGTATATATATAAAAAAAAAAACAAAAAAAACTTGAAAATAGAAAATGGTGCCTGAATTTTCACATGCTGTTTGCAAAGCAAGGCAAAAACTATTTTGTAATCTGTTATTGTAAAATTATATTTAGAAAGTTAATTTAAAAAAGGAACTTCAAGAACAAGTTTGGTTATAAAACAAAAGCAAAATAGAAGAAACCATTTTATTTTTGTGATTAGAAAAAATGTGATGTATTTATTTACAAAAAAAGCTGTTATCTTTTGAAAACTATTGTCTGACGTGTTTCAATGACATCTATAAAGCTGAAGTGGCAGGAGAACCATTCAAAATATTTGAATCTGTTTTAGTCTTTTTGGGATGCTGTTACTTGTACGATCATTTCTCAGACTGTTTCTTGCTGCTGTTTTTCACAATGATTTCATTGGACGTTAGAAAAGTAATCAGATAAATAAGGTTCAGATACATTTTAAAATTTTTTGTGTGGTAGGAATTGAATTTTTCTCCATATTCATTTCACCAATCAAACAATCCAACTTCCATTATAATGGTTCATACTCAGGCAGTAAATATGCTGCCAACAAATGTAAATATCAAGTATTTGTACATTGAAAAATTGGTCATTTTTGGTTTTGTATTGAGCTTCCAGGGAAAAGGAGGGTGGCTGCACAATTGGCCTGAAGAGATGAAACAAGCCCAAAAATGATAAATTATAAGATATTTTGTTGCCTTTTATTCTGTTTACTCACTTTGGAACACTGCTTGATACAATAGAAAATAATACCTTTTTTATGACAAGCTCAGTGCAATGCATTCTTTAATTGGTCATGTGAACAAAGCTCACTACAGTTTATTTACAGTTGGGGGACTTTGGAGTTCCATGTACTGAGAGTTTTTGTTAGGTTTAGGTTAAGTTAATTGTTTTCCTTTTGCCGATGGGTCAAACACTTTAATGAAAGCCTAAAGTAAATTGATAAATAGTACAACAGCCAAATTTCCCAATCTATGTTGAGGTTTACTTTTCCACTAAGTAATTAACTTGAAGCTTATTAGATTCTGGGTTTCCTCTTTAATTACACTGTATGATATTTTTCCATATTTATGTCACTTCTTCCAGATCTTTCATGTGAAATGTCCCTTGTAGCCTTTGTGGCATGTACAGTATACCTAATGACCAATACGTTTTAACTTCTCCTTCATATCTAATATTTGAAAAGTTGAAAGACAAAAAGTTAAATGTTAATCGAAACATTATGGGTGCCTTTGTTTGTAAACCAAAAAGGAAAAATAAATCAAAGAGAAGGAATTTTTGACTTTTTTTTTTCTTTTAGTGTTAAATTACCAATGGATGTATGAGGATGTCATGAAGTTAATGTCCCTGATTTCAAAGGAAAATTTATTGTAAAGAATTTACATGTTGGCCCTTCTTCTCTGGAGGCCTTCTTGGAAATTATCTTCTGTGAGATTGATTCAGTACAGTTCAGTTTTTAATTTTGACAGGCATTGTACTTTGTATGGGTTATAGATGTAGAGATGCATAAAATACTGTACACACATTGCTTCAAAAAATATATGTATATATTAAATACTACTTTATCTGCCATTTTCAGGGGTCTACTAGTGAGAGGGCTGAAACATAAATATTTACGGTTCACATGCCTTTTCTTATGCCTACCTCCTTTAGTCAATTTTTACGATACACTGCATCTGGAAAGTATTCACAGCGCATCACTTTTTCCGCATTTTGTTATGTTACAGCCTTATTCCAAAATGGATTAAATTCATTTTTTTTTCCTCAGATTTCTACACACAACACCCCATAATGACAACGTGAAAAAAAGCTTACTTGAGGTTTTTGCAAATTTATTAAAACTAAAAACAACTGAGAAATCGCATGTACATAAGTATTCACAGCCTTTGCTCAATACTTTGTCGATGCACCTTTGGCAGCAATTACAGCCTCAAGTCTTTTTGAATATGATGCCACAAGCTCAACACACCTATCCTTGGCCAGTTTCGCCCATTCCTCTTTGCAGCACCTCTCAAGCTCCATCAGGTTGGATGGGAAGCGTCGATGCACAGCCATTTTAAGATCTCTCCAGAGATGTTCAATCGGATTCAAGTCTGGGCTCTGGCTGGGCCACTCAAGGACATTCACAGAGTTGTCCTGAAGCCACTCCTTTGATATCTTGGCTGTGTGCTTAGGGTCGTTGTCCTGCTGAAAGATGAACCATCGCCCCAGTCTGAGGTCAAGAGCGCTCTGGAGCAGGCTTTCATCCAGGATGTCTCTGTACATTGCTGCAGTCATCTTTCCCTTTATCCTGACTAGTCTCCCAGTTCCTGCCGCTAAAAAACATCCCCACAGCATGATGCTGCCACCACCATGCTTCACTGTAGGGATGGTATTGGCCTGGCGATGAGCGGTGTCTGGTTTCCTCCAAACGTGACGCCTGGCATTCACACCAAAGAGTTAAATCTTTGTCTCATCAGACCAGAGAATTTTGTTTCTCATGTTCTGAGAGTCCTTCAGGTGCCTTTTGGCAAACTCCTTTGGAGCTCTTACAGAGTGACCATCGGGTTCTTGGTCACCTCCCTGACTAAGGCCCTTCTCCTCCGACTGCTCAGTTTAGATGGCCGGCCAGCTCTAGGAAGAGTCCTGGTGGTTTTGAACTTCTTCCACTTACGGATGATGGAGGCCACTGTGCTCATTGGGACCTTCAAAGCAGCAGACATTTTTCTGTAACCTTCCCCAGATTTGTGACTCGAGACAATCCTGTCTCGGAGGTCTACAGACAATTCCTTTGACTTCATGATTGATTTGTGCTCTGACATGAACTGTCAACTGTAGGACCTTATACAGACAGGTGTGCCTCTTTCCAAATCATGTCCAATCAACTGAATTTACCACAGTTGGACTCCAATTAAGCTGCAGAAACATCTCAAGGATGATCAGGGGAAACAGGATGCACCTGAGCTCAATTTGGAGCTTCATGGCAAAGGCTGTGAATACTTATGTACATGTGCTTTCTCAGTTTTTTTATTTTTAATAAATTTGCAAAAATCTCAAGTAAACTTTTTTCACGTTGTCATTATGGGGTAGTAGTATAATGTCAGGCGGCTTCTGTCAAAATTTAATCCGAGTTTGATTGATGAGATTAAACCACGCCCCCTTTTAATCGAAGACCGGAAGTCCCGCCCCCACCCACCATCTGTTGTTAGTTGACCTTTGTTGACCTTTCAGGAAGTACCCTCCCCCACCACCGGTTGTTTTGTTGACCTTGGATGACCTTGATCCGGGCCCCTGTTGATTAATGACAGGAAGTCCCCACCCCCAACCACCGGTTGTTTGTTGACCTTTAGCCCAGCCATCTGTTTTCCCCAGGAAACTGTCAAGGGCAATTTGATGGATGCCCCCCACCCTCCTTGAACCCCCAACACCCCGCCCCCTGCTTGGCCACCTGCATTGCCCATCTCACTAGGGCAAGTTCAGACATGCCCAAGGGCTGCCTAGGCCCCCCTTGAACCCATCACCACCCCCACCACTTCCCAGCCCCCCACCCCTCTTCCAAAGAGGTTCAGGCATGCTGCAGCCGGTCCCTGGACAAGTTCAGGCATGTTCCTATCCATACCCAGACTGAATGGCCTGCCTAAGCCTCACCGCAGCACATGATGTCTGGCCCCTCCACTTCCTGGGCCATTTTTCGAGGACATAACACACACACACACACACACACACACACACACACATGCTCCGTTCCTGCCAATATTGCTTTGGGTAAGAATCCTTATATCTATGTAACAATTATTTTTAAAATATCTATCTATCTAATCGATGCTATATCATTTGTATGCCACTTTTATTTTTACCTAAGCCCACTTACAGATCAAGCCTTTTCACAGAACAACAGCCATCTCACAGACAGGCTCCGAGTTTAAAAAAAGCCTTTCAACATCGCACACAGAAAGACAAGCAGTCTCTGCGCAGCCCCGCAGGCACACTGAAATACAAGCTGTCCGGCTCTCAGATCAGACAGCCCCCCGCGCGCTCGCGAAATGGTCAGGGCCGAAGCTCTACGCAGCCTCCGAAAAGATACGTAGCTGTAAACTGCAGCCTGTATGTCCCTGCAGCGCTGACGAGGATTGATTCAGACCCTACTGAAGCGTGCGCGATTGTCTTAACACAGATGCCAAAACCCCACCTCCCACGCCCGCTCAGCGCTGATTCAGTCCAGGAGCGTACATGCTTTTCATCAGCTGAACGTAAGCCCCCATCCCCATGCGCTTAGCACTCAGATACACAATTCAATCCCCCGACGCATGTTTCTTAAAAAGTTAAAGGCTTTCATGATAACGTGTAAAAAACGTGATAACTAGTTCGCTATAAGTCCTTTAAACATCACACAGTTAAATAAGATGCAGCAGTTCCCTTTTAAAGCACATTGGAGACGTCTAAATGCTAAATGAATTAATATATTTATAATTTGTATTAAAATCGATCTAAAACCAACCCTTTTTCTACCCCTGTTAATCCTCCCCTCATGAAGAAAGGCGTTTAGTTTTTTCTAAAAGTTTGAATGCCTTAATCAGAGCGGATATCTCGGGCTGTGGTCTTTGGGGAATCGGTGGCACTTCCGCATCATAAACGGCCTGAGCCGCTGATGACCTTTAACCTCGGAGCAAAACAGAATGCGTCTGTTTAATCAAATCTACCAGTTACAACGGAATCTATTAATCAAATTCCGGATAACCCTTAACTTTGTGACCGGAACAAAATTTTTGCAAAGGTGAAAAGGTCTTGCGGAGATACGTACAGATGTTTAAACAAATCTATTAACCAAATTCCTGACTTTTTTAGCGTCCGCCGAAAGTGGTGCCTAGACACCGGACAAAGGCCATTATACGGATGTCCGATTAAAATGATTGGGGCACATTCCAAAACACCCAGCTTTTTGGGTCTATAAAAGTGTTCAGACTGGTCCATTACTCAGCAGGCCGTTAATACTGAAAGAGGACACCGAATCTCGTCGGAAACATCAAGGATCACGGTATGGCATATTTTTGATTATTATATGCGCCAAACAAGTATGTTTTTAGAAAACGGATGGATGAACCCTTATATTTTATTCTTACTATGAATAATTTCCAAGTTTATTCTCAAGTGCGTGCGTGCGTGCGCGCACTCGTGTGTAGACGCATGAGCGCGTATAATATAAGATGTAGCATTTATATCCATCTATCTGCGTGTACGACGATTAATGTACAAATTCATAGGACTGAAGCAAACAATATTAGCTTTTTCATACCGAAAAGGGCTTTACAATCAAGTAGTTTTGTCTCGGCGTCTGAAAATTCAAACAGAGCCTCTTCTCTGAGAATACTCAGGCATGGTTTAAAAGCGCAGGCCGGTTGTGTATCAGCGCTGGCGTAGTAAGAGGTCAGTATTCTGAACTACGTACAGAAGGGTCCCGTTTGTGAAATGCGTACTCTTTCGAATCGGGCTTACTGTAGCAGGGGAATGTCTGCACCAGGGTCCGCATGTTTTAAAAGTCTGGGATATCGAAACATTTTAACTTTATAAACTCTCATTTGTTACAACCGGTTGGAGACAGCCTCCAATGATGAACGGGATCCAGGAGCATATATCGAAGCGAATGCTTAATAGACATAAGGCAACTGTGTTTTCATTCATTTCGCTAAATGAAAAGTAATTATTTTAATACGGAATAGTAGCCCCACAAAGGCCGGGTGATTTTAGACGTGCGAGTAATATAATTAAGTTATTTTTAAAAGTAATCCCACACTGCACAAGAGACAGATTCCACGTGTGTTTTAGGATTTGCTGCGGTCAGTGATGATTTTAATTTTTCCTTAGCTCATTTCTATAACATAGGAGCCTTTTGACAAAGGAAAACTCTGTAAATACACTTGTGCATTAAAACGGAGATTTAAGAAAGCAGGTTTCTACCTTAAGACAGATTACTCACCTTAACCCAGTTTTGTACGTGCATGTAAAAGCACTCACTGTTGTTACACTAGCACAAAATTGATATTTTCTGTCTACTCAAAAACTAAAATTATTTCAATTAACACAGGTGATAACTGGAAAGCATTTTCACTATTTTTAATTAAAAAGTTAAACAGAAAAGCTCAATTATGATTTTTGTTTTGTCATGCTAGGGTCCTAGGGTGACACTTGTGCCCTTTATACTCTCTTATGTAGACCTTAACACATATTCTTACCAAAATAGTTCATCACTTCCCAATTCCTGTAACTTCAGGTAATTAGACAGAGTGAGCTCCATAACAGGCAAGAGAAAAGTATTATAGGTCAGATACACAGAGCCATAAAACAAAAGCACTGAACGCCACACAACCTGGTATTGCTAGATGTATTTTGTTACCTGGAGAAAGAAGAAAAAAAAAAAAAAAAAAACATTTTTAGTAGTCACGTAAAATGACCAGTTGCTTTAACATGAAAATAAAACATCTTTAGAAAATAAAGCATCTAAAAGCATCTTTGTAAAGGACCGATTTTAAAACATAAGAAAAATCCTTGTTTCCAAAAGAGTTCTGCCCATTTTTCCAGCAGTTTTCTTGACTGATCTCATTTTAAATGATAATAGCCAGTATAAAGTCCGTAAAGGAACTGGGTAGGAACTGGAGACATCTGATATCTTCTAGCATATCTTTTTTTGCGAACAGAGTTTTCATAACAGTTTTAATCGAGCCCCTTAACGTTTTTTTTTTTTTTTGAAAGTAGACCACTATTACCAATATGTCCTTTTTTAAAATTAATGATATACCATAGATGCATATTTTATTATAATTACTTAACTTTTATCAACTTTTATCTAACTCAATATTTATTTTTCTAGTATCAGAATGTAGTTCAAGTTATTTTGTTTTCGGTTCAATAGATGTATTTTTCATATTTGATTCTTTGTTTTTCACATCTTTGCCCCTTTTTGTTACTTAGCCCCTAGGGGCCATCCCACAGTTTGAGAACTACGGTTGTAGGGGATTATTTGTAAAACGCTCTGTGGCACTTCAAGCTAAATTAGATTTCCTTGGTTATTCAGCCGTTCATCGGTGTTCCATTTTTGTTATAAATTGTATTTAGTCTCTCTTTATTTACTAAACATTTTATATTTTGAATAGAAAACAGTTATTTTGTTCAGGCTTTAATTTAAAACCGCATTTTCATCAACAGGCTATAATCACTTTGGTACTTAGGATGCTTTGTATAATACAAAGTTTTAGAAATTCTGTTAATGCTTGGTAATAGCCTTCCATTTTACATCAGTTATGAACCCCTGAAAATAAGAATGGTTATAGTAGGTTATAGGAGCCTGTACACTACAGGGCCGATGATTAGGCTTATACTGGACACGTTAGGCAAATCAGGATGGACATTTTTTTAGTAAATAGTTACATAATATTATATGTGTTTTACAAGGATTAAAATTTTACTAAAACTTTGTGGTTTATTCTTTCTTTTAGTTAGTCCAGGTTACATAGGACAGCTATCATTGAAAACTGCTTTTCCCTCTGTTTGTGAAAAAGCACCCTTGGTTTTGGTAGCATTCAGGGTGAAGGGAATGTAAGTTTAAACTGTGATTCCAAGAGTCAACAAGTGTCTGCAAACGTCTTGAATACGAGTCAAAGGACCAGGGTTTGTGCAGGGATCATAGTCAGGGGCAGAGTTACGCTAGACATTATTATTCCAAAATGTAACATTGACTCGCCCATATCACAAATATAAGATAGTAAAACTAAAATTTACAAATACTAAGTCACAGAGGAGATTAAAAACATAATTAAGACCGGATCAACAAGGGATCACCCCAAAATCACAGCACACTACAACAGAACCTACGTTTTCTGAGGTATATTATCAGCTAAACTGTCATCTGTTTACCAGTTCCACGGGTTGCAAAGAGTTAGGGAAAAACGTTATTTAACATCTGCTAGTATGAGGCTGATTAACATGAGCGGTTATTGTTAGAATCTTATCTGGAACTAAAAGTCAGGTTTGTGTTCCTCCTGATTCAGGAAGAATATTAAATATTGGAGTTTAGAATATGAACTAGACTGGTAAGGACATTTATGCCTAAATAAATAAATAAAGTTAATTATGAAATAAATAATTACATGAAAAAGTGGATTTATAAAGGAGTTATTACAATTTGAAAAACTGCTGTGATGTATAAAAAACATTGATAGGTGACAAAACCAGCACGAAAAGAAACCTTTTGAAATAAATAAGCTTTTTTGACATGCGTAGTCTGGAATAGTCTGAATATGTCTTAAAGAGTTCATTTTTTAATAAAACAAAAAGGCAAATTAAAAATAATAAATAGTAAACCCGAATAAAACACAGAAGTATCATTTAATGATATCAATTAGTGTTAAGTATTATCAAGCACCGGGATCTATTTATAAGGATTATTTAATTTAGTTATAAACAAAATGATTGGTTGCATTTTGCTTTGAAATTAACAATAGTTTGATACCGCTTTAAGAATTAGAATGCAAGACAAACCTATACACTTAATAACAAATATTGCGGATGCAATAGGAGTATCTCGGATCTCTGTTTTATTTTAACCTTTTGACAGGGAAGTATACCACCTATATTGAAAATGAACAGCGCCGACATGCTAACGAAATAGATATAATCGAAGATGTTTTAGAATATGGACCTGGGCACTAACCCATGATTCTGACCAACTAAAGGGTCTTTACTTAATTGTCGAACTTCCTGTGGGTGCTATGGATCTCGTAATGGAGAGTGCAAAAGATTCTAGAATCTTTACTCTGTAATGGTCCATATGACGGAGATCTAGCCCTGTGTCCACAGTGTTAACCAGTCATAGGACATGATGTTCAAAATTCACCTAGGGTTTTTCAGAAGAGATAGGACAAGTGCGGTGTGTGTTCTGTATTAACTATTCACAATGACCATACTCCCGAGACCTTAGGTTTTTTTTTATGCAGAAGTACATTTCACAGACCCGAATAAGAGACATCCATCAAAATGTTCTTGACACAAAGGAGGCCCAATCAGGCCGGTGGGGTGGGAGTCTCTTTTCAAAGAGTCTTTGCCCCAAGCGCCTGGATTTGTTGGGCTATAAAAAAATTTTTCAACGACCCTCCATCCTTGACGGCGAAAGAAATTAGGGTTAGAATTTAAAAATCAAATGGTACTTTATTGGTCATTTTCAAAAACAATATTAAAATTGAAAGAGGTTTTACCAACCACTTCAAAACATATTACAACTTAACAGCGTGATTAAAAGCAGACAAAAACTGGTGATCTCACCGGTACATTCAGTTCAGACACTTCATCTGATTTTCCAGGACGTATACCCATAAAACCTTAAAGGTCCATCAGACCTATTAGGTCCATAAAATGGCGTTTAGAGAAAGTCTCAGCTATTTCAGGTATTTTTGAGTAAGAGTCAGCATCCATGTTATGAAAGGCTTGTACAATCAACTCTGAATAGACTGTTCATTTTTCCAATCATCGACAGCACTTTGTACAAAGGCGTGAATCTGGTGAAAAGTAGAAAGATGTTGAAGCAGCACAGAGTCTTTATGACTAGACTCCTGAGCCACGGTTTGTGGAAAACAGACAGCCGCTGTTGCTGAGCCGGTCAGTGTCAAACAGACACGTAGGCCGTGTCTGGCTGGGTTGGTCTATTAAACATCCCTGCCCGGTACTTTTTAGGTGCCTATGCGTTATTATATCCGGCAGAACTGTAATCAAACTCTTGAACAGCTATTGAGCCTTTCGAAATGTCTCAATCAGGGTCCGTCAGTTTGTTCAGGGGCCAGGTCTGCATAATCCCATCCTTGGGTGATATGTTCCAAACGGCTGGTGCCTGTACCAGGTCATCCACGGCCTGAATGGCTATCTCCTCACTCCTGCTAGGAGCCCTGGAACATCATTAGCAGATACAAAAATGTCAGGTACTGCGCGGTTCTCCAGGAAACGATCCGACCAATACATATCACCATGGGTAGGTACCTGAGGCTCAGGATCCTAGATCTGGTCAGTTCAAGGCATAAGAAGGTCTGGCCAAGAAGATTGGTCTGGAGGTTAGCTGTTAGTCGTAGAGTACTCGGAGTCGGGCACGATAGCCTCAGGTCAAAACAGGCCATCGTAGGTGGCCGTCTGGTCCTTAGACCATCATGCCTGATCAGGAGCATAGCCGAGAGATGTTGATTGTTAACCGTTCAAAACACGTTGTTGAAAAATTTTTATAGCCCAACAAATCCAGGCCGCTTGGGGCAAAGACTCTTTGAAAAGAGACTCCCACCCCACCGCCTGATTGGGCCTCCTTTGTGTCAAGAACATTTTGATGGATGTCTCTTATTCGGGTCTGTGAAATGTACTTCTGCATAAAAAAAAACCTAAGGTCTCGGGAGTATGGTCATTGTGAATAGTTAATACAGAACACACACCGCACTTGTCCTATCTCTTCTGAAAAACCCTAGGTGAATTTTGAACATCATGTCCTATGACTGGTTAACACTGTGGACACAGGTGCTAGATCTCCGTCATATGGACCATTACAGAGTAAAGATTCTAGAATCTTTTGCACTCTCCATTACGAGATCCATAGCACCCACAGGAAGTTCGACAATTAAGTAAAGACCCTTTAGTTGGTCAGAATCATGGGTTAGTGCCCAGGTCCATATTCTAAAACATCTTCGATTATATCTATTTCGTTAGCATGTCGGGCTGTTCATTTTCAATATAGGTGGTATACTTCCCTGTCAAAAGGTTAAAATAAAACAGAGATCCGAGATACTCCTATTGCATCCGCAATATTTGTTATTAAGTGTATAGGTTTGTCTTGCATTCTAATTCTTAAAGCGGTATCAAACTATTGTTAATTTCAAAGCAAAATGCAACCAATCATTTTGTTTATAACTAAATTAAATAATCCTTATAAATAGATCCCGGTGCTTGATAATACTTAACACTAATTGATATCATTAAATGATACTTCTGTGTTTTATTCGGTTTACTATTTATTATTTTTAATTTGCCTTTTGTTTTATTAAAAATGAACTCTTTAAGACATATTCAGACTATTCCAGACTACGCATGTCAAAAAAGCTTATTTATTTCAAAAGGTTTCTTTTCGTGCTGGTTTTGTCACCTATCAATGTTTTTATACATCACAGCAGTTTTCAAATTGTAATAACTCCTTTATAAATCCACTTTTTCATGTAATTATTTATTTCATAATTAACTTTATTTATTTATTTAGGCATAAATGTCCTTACCAGTCTAGTTCATATTCTAAACTCCAATATTTAATATTCTTCCTGAATCAGGAGGAACACAAACCTGACTTTTAGTTCCAGATAAGATTCTAACAATAACCGCTCATGTTAATCAGCCTCATACTAGCAGATGTTAAATAACGTTTTTCCCTAACTCTTTGCAACCCGTGGAACTGGTAAACAGATGACAGTTTAGCTGATAATATACCTCAGAAAACGTAGGTTCTGTTGTAGTGTGCTGTGATTTTGGGGTGATCCCTTGTTGATCCGGTCTTAATTATGTTTTTAATCTCCTCTGTGACTTAGTATTTGTAAATTTTAGTTTTACTATCTTATATTTGTGATATGGGCGAGTCAATGTTACATTTTGGAATAATAATGTCTAGCGTAACTCTGCCCCTGACTATGATCCCTGCACAAACCCTGGTCCTTTGACTCGTATTCAAGACGTTTGCAGACACTTGTTGACTCTTGGAATCACAGTTTAAACTTACATTCCCTTCACCCTGAATGCTACCAAAACCAAGGGTGCTTTTTCACAAACAGAGGGAAAAGCAGTTTTCAATGATAGCTGTCCTATGTAACCTGGACTAACTAAAAGAAAGAATAAACCACAAAGTTTTAGTAAAATTTTAATCCTTGTAAAAACACATATAATATTATGTAACTATTTACTAAAAAAATGTCCATCCTGATTTGCCTAACGTGTCCAGTATAAGCCTAATCATCGGCCCTGTAGTGTACAGGCTCCTATAACCTACTATAACCATTCTTATTTTCAGGGGTTCATAACTGATGTAAAATGGAAGGCTATTACCAAGCATTAACAGAATTTCTAAAACTTTGTATTATACAAAGCATCCTAAGTACCAAAGTGATTATAGCCTGTTGATGAAAATGCGGTTTTAAATTAAAGCCTGAACAAAATAACTGTTTTCTATTCAAAATATAAAATGTTTAGTAAATAAAGAGAGACTAAATACAATTTATAACAAAAATGGAACACCGATGAACGGCTGAATAACCAAGGAAATCTAATTTAGCTTGAAGTGCCACAGAGCGTTTTACAAATAATCCCCTACAACCGTAGTTCTCAAACTGTGGGATGGCCCCTAGGGGCAAGTAACAAAAAGGGGCAAAGATGTGAAAAACAAAGAATCAAATATGAAAAATACATCTATTGAACCGAAAACAAAATAACTTGAACTACATTCTGATACTAGAAAAATAAATATTGAGTTAGATAAAAGTTGATAAAAGTTAAGTAATTATAATAAAATATGCATCTATGGTATATCATTAATTTTAAAAAAGGACATATTGGTAATAGTGGTCTACTTTCAAAAAAAAAACGTTAAGGGGCTCGATTAAAACTGTTATGAAAACTCTGTTCGCAAAAAAAGATATGCTAGAAGATATCAGATGTCTCCAGTTCCTACCCAGTTGCTTTACGGACTTTATACTGGCTATTATCATTTAAAATGAGATCAGTCAAGAAAACTGCTGGAAAAATGGGCAGAACTCTTTTGGAAACAAGGATTTTTCTTATGTTTTAAAATCGGTCCTTTACAAAGATGCTTTTAGATGCTTTATTTTCTAAAGATGTTTTATTTTCATGTTAAAGCAACTGGTCATTTTACGTGACTACTAAAAATGTTTTTTTTTTTTTTTTTTTCTTCTTTCTCCAGGTAACAAAATACATCTAGCAATACCAGGTTGTGTGGCGTTCAGTGCTTTTGTTTTATGGCTCTGTGTATCTGACCTATAATACTTTTCTCTTGCCTGTTATGGAGCTCACTCTGTCTAATTACCTGAAGTTACAGGAATTGGGAAGTGATGAACTATTTTGGTAAGAATATGTGTTAAGGTCTACATAAGAGAGTATAAAGGGCACAAGTGTCACCCTAGGACCCTAGCATGACAAAACAAAAATCATAATTGAGCTTTTCTGTTTAACTTTTTAATTAAAAATAGTGAAAATGCTTTCCAGTTATCACCTGTGTTAATAGAAATAATTTTAGTTTTTTTGAGTAGACAGAAAATATCAATTTTGTGCTAGTGTAACAACAGTGAGTGCTTTTACATGCACGTACAAAACTGGGTTAAGGTGAGTAATCTGTCTTAAGGTAGAAACCTGCTTTCTTAAATCTCCGTTTTAATGCACAAGTGTATTTACAGAGTTTTCCTTTGTCAAAAGGCTCCTATGTTATAGAAATGAGCTAAGGAAAAATTAAAATCATCACTGACCGCAGCAAATCCTAAAACACACGTGGAATCTGTCTCTTGTGCAGTGTGGGATTACTTTTAAAAATAACTTAATTATATTACTCGCACGTCTAAAATCACCCGGCCTTTGTGGGGCTACTATTCCGTATTAAAATAATTACTTTTCATTTAGCGAAATGAATGAAAACACAGTTGCCTTATGTCTATTAAGCATTCGCTTCGATATATGCTCCTGGATCCCGTTCATCATTGGAGGCTGTCTCCAACCGGTTGTAACAAATGAGAGTTTATAAAGTTAAAATGTTTCGATATCCCAGACTTTTAAAACATGCGGACCCTGGTGCAGACATTCCCCTGCTACAGTAAGCCCGATTCGAAAGAGTACGCATTTCACAAACGGGACCCTTCTGTACGTAGTTCAGAATACTGACCTCTTACTACGCCAGCGCTGATACACAACCGGCCTGCGCTTTTAAACCATGCCTGAGTATTCTCAGAGAAGAGGCTCTGTTTGAATTTTCAGACGCCGAGACAAAACTACTTGATTGTAAAGCCCTTTTCGGTATGAAAAAGCTAATATTGTTTGCTTCAGTCCTATGAATTTGTACATTAATCGTCGTACACGCAGATAGATGGATATAAATGCTACATCTTATATTATACGCTCATGCGTCTACACGAGCGCGCACGCACGCACGCACTTGAGAATAAACTTGGAAATTATTCATAGTAAGAATAAAATATAAGGGTTCATCCATCCGTTTTCTAAAACATACTTGTTTGGCGCATATAATAATCAAAAATATGCCATACCGTGATCCTTGATGTTTCCGACGAGATTCGTGTCCTCTTTCAGTATTAACGGCCTGCTGAGTAATGGACCAGTCTGAACACTTTTATAGACCCAAAAAGCTGGGTGTTTTGGAATGTGCCCCAATCATTTTAATCGGACATCCGTATAATGGCCTTTGTCCGGTGTCTAGGCACCACTTTCGGCGGACGCTAAAAAAGTCAGGAATTTGGTTAATAGATTTGTTTAAACATCTGTACGTATCTCCGCAAGACCTTTTCACCTTTGCAAAAATTTTGTTCCGGTCACAAAGTTAAGGGTTATCCGAATTTGATTAATAGATTCCGTTGTAACTGGTAGATTTGATTAAACAGACGCATTCTGTTTTGCTCCGAGGTTAAAGGTCATCAGCGGCTCAGGCCGTTTATGATGCGGAAGTGCCACCGATTCCCCAAAGACCACAGCCCGAGATATCCGCTCTGATTAAGGCATTCAAACTTTTAGAAAAAACTAAACGCCTTTCTTCATGAGGGAGGATTAACAGGGGTAGAAAAAGGGTTGGTTTTAGATCGATTTTAATACAAATTATAAATATATTAATTCATTTAGCATTTAGACGTCTCCAATGTGCTTTAAAAGGGAACTGCTGCATCTTATTTAACTGTGTGATGTTTAAAGGACTTATAGCGAACTAGTTATCACGTTTTTTACACGTTATCATGAAAGCCTTTAACTTTTTAAGAAACATGCGTCGGGGGATTGAATTGTGTATCTGAGTGCTAAGCGCATGGGGATGGGGGCTTACGTTCAGCTGATGAAAAGCATGTACGCTCCTGGACTGAATCAGCGCTGAGCGGGCGTGGGGAGGTGGGGTTTTGGCATCTGTGTTAAGACAATCGCGCACGCTTCAGTAGGGTCTGAATCAATCCTCGTCAGCGCTGCAGGGACATACAGGCTGCAGTTTACAGCTACGTATCTTTTCGGAGGCTGCGTAGAGCTTCGGCCCTGACCATTTCGCGAGCGCGCGGGGGGCTGTCTGATCTGAGAGCCGGACAGCTTGTATTTCAGTGTGCCTGCGGGGCTGCGCAGAGACTGCTTGTCTTTCTGTGTGCGATGTTGAAAGGCTTTTTTTAAACTCAGAGCCTGTCTGTGAGATGGCTGTTGTTCTGTGAAAAGGCTTGATCTGTAAGTGGGCTTAGGTAAAAAATAAAAAGTGGCATACAAATGATATAGCATCGATTAGATAGATAGATATTTTAAAAATAATTGTTACATAGATATAAGGATTCTTACCCAAAGCAATATTGGCAGGAACGGAGCATGTGTGTGTGTGTGTGTGTGTGTGTGTGTGTGTTATGTCCTCGAAAAATGGCCCAGGAAGTGGAGGGGCCAGACATCATGTGCTGCGGTGAGGCTTAGGCAGGCCATTCAGTCTGGGTATGGATAGGAACATGCCTGAACTTGTCCAGGGACCGGCTGCAGCATGCCTGAACCTCTTTGGAAGAGGGGTGGGGGGCTGGGAAGTGGTGGGGGTGGTGATGGGTTCAAGGGGGGCCTAGGCAGCCCTTGGGCATGTCTGAACTTGCCCTAGTGAGATGGGGCAATGCAGGTGGCCAAGCAGGGGCGGGGTGGTGGGGGTTCAAGGAGGGTGGGGGCATCCATCAAATTGCCCTTGACAGTTTCCTGGGGAAAACAGATGGCTGGGCTAAAGGTCAACAAACAACCGGTGGTTGGGGGTGGGGACTTCCTGTCATTAATCAACAGGGGCCCGGATCAAGGTCATCCAAGGTCAACAAAACAACCGGTGGTGGGGAGGGTACTTCCTGAAAGGTCAACAAAGGTCAACTAACAACAGATGGTGGGTGGGGGCGGGACTTCCGGTCTTCGATTAAAAGGGGGCGTGGTTTAATCTCATCAATCAAACTCGGATTAAATTTTGACAGAAGCCGCCTGACATTATACTACTTGGGGTGTTTAATCAGTCCATCCATTATAGTCTTTTGAATCCAGATTTAGACCGGGTGGGGTAAGCTGTAGCCTATCACAAGGCAGTGCTCAACCTTGAACAGGGCACACTCATTCAGATTAGGCCATTGAAGAGCTGGGAGTCTTAAAAACACACACCTCTTTGGAATTTGAAGGGGTGAAACTGGACCTTATGTGGACACGGGGAAAAACATGCAGACTGTAAGACAGCATAACTAACCACTGTGCCACCCATGCTTCTTGGGAAACAACATTGAATTATATAAACATTATTCAGTTAAACAAACCAAAGTATTTGAGCGACATGGAATAATAGCTAGCACTGCTGCCTGATGGAGCTGCCAATCTGGGCTTGAATGTAAAACCAGCCCATTGTGCATGTGGAGTCTACATATTCACCAGTGTTGCTTTTTCGAACTTCTTCCACTTACGGATGATGGAAGCCGTCTGTCCAAATATATGCAGGTATATATCTGACTAGCCGTTTGTGTATGTGTGAGTGACCCCTGTGATAGACCAGGGCTGGCTAGGGTTCATTCCAGTTTTGCACCAAATGTTACTGGAACAGACTCCTGCTATGACCCCTTGTGACCCTCAATTGGATTAGATTTGATAAACGTTCTTAATCTCATTGTGGAGTTCAGATGCATTTAGCAGCAGAATCCTAAAAAACAAGGATACAGACTTGCAGGGCAGATAGTATGGCCAATCAATTGATAAGTAAATAAACTTCTTAAGGGGTACGTTGGGTGGAAGCATTGAATTGCCTGAGAATGTTGTCAAAGTACTGTATGTCTTTTTTTTTTTTTTCTTTCTTCCTTAGAGTGAAATGTTTTACTTTGTAAGCAGTCATTTGCTATAAAACACATAACAAATGACTTCACCTTGATGGCCAGTATTCAGCAGATCTTTTCATCTTTGAAGTTACAATTCAAGCAGTCCATTTGGTAAAATGTCCAGGTGTTTTGTTTTGTTGTTGTTCCTTTTGCAAATGCTTTCATTACATATTTAAATGTGTTTTACACAGCACAAAGCTCTCATTTTGTCCATGTTGTTTGAGATCCCGCCATTTAATGTGTGTCTTGTTTTTCATGATCCTGGAAGCTCAGTTTTTAGCATTTTAGCTGATTTGTTTTATTTTATATAAATCCTTTATGCTTTAATACAGCCTCTTCAAGTGAGGTCATAAACATCAAGAAGTTTTAATTAAAATAAATCCACGCCCATTTTTGATCAAGAACTGTACTTTAGCAGTGGATCAACAACAACATTATATAGCACATTTTCATACAAATCATGCAGCTCAAAGTGCTTTACATGAAGAAAGAGAAAAAAGACAAAATAAATAAAAATTAGAATAAGGGAACACTAATTAACATAGAAAAAACAAAGTAAGGACCGAAAAAAACAAAAAACTCCAGATGGCTGGAGAGAAAAAAATAAAATCTGCAGGGGTTCCAGGCCATGAGACCACCCAGCTCCCTCCCATAAATGAAGCAGTCCTCTTTGTATTTAGGATTCTCTTGGACGGACTTGATGATGATGGTCACGTAGACTTCTGGCTTTTAATCCATCAATGTAGGAACATCACGGTGCTTTGATTAGGTGGTGATGGCGCAGATCGCCACCACAGAAATCCGGGAAAAGGAACAAGAGAGAGTAGGGGTCAGTACAGATTTTAGAGCCACCATGATTTAGTTATTATGATGAATTGAACATACAGAGTATCAGTATTAAGTTAAAGTGAAGTTATGAAAAGGTCATGTTAAAGTAATGTGTTTTCAGCAGTGTTTTAAAGTGCTCTACTGTACTTGCCTGGCAAATTCCTATTAGCAGGCTATTCCAGATTTTAGGTGCATAGCAGCAGAAGGCCGCCTCACCACTTCTTTTAAGATTTGCTCTTGGAATTCTAAGCAGACACTCATTTGAGGACTGAGATCATCACTTCGCTCTTCCAAGCCGCCGTCCTGCTTCTTTAATACCCTGCTATTTTCTCTCTCTTCTCAGTTTTGAACATCCCATTCTAATCAGAAGTCTTTGCTTGTGTTTCATTGCCAAAGTCTACTACTGTGCTTGCAAAGCTGCTGCCTTATCGTCCATGTTGACATGTGAACAATACTTTGAGGACTGTGAACTTCATTACTTGAAAAACCTGCTCACTCCTGGCATGTCGTGTTGACCACTTTTTTTTTTTTTTAAGCGGGATTTGTGGAAGGGTGGACTGCCCGCTCGCTGCATTGCAACTTCACGGTCAGACTTCATGTTTTAAAATGGGCATTTAGCAGGCCAAAGGAATTTTAAAACTTCAGAATCCTTGCAAGTTTGTGAGGAAGCATTGCTTTCAGTCTACACCAGACCTCTGCTAAGTCTTTGACAGAGAGCTTTAAGTTTTAGCTTCATTGGTACGGGCTTACGTCACAGTGCTTTATTTGAATTTTGTCAGTATAAGGTGTGCCCTAAAACTGACTTTTAAACTCCTCCTGTCCTGGCATATGTACAAATTCCTCTGCGAGTGGCGTATCCCATGGGGTAAATAAAAAATGACAGGGCCAGCCTTGCACTTGTAAGCAAACACACATGCACCATATGGGCTATCGTATCGGGATACACCTCTTACTTATTGAATTCAGGTGTTTTAGTCAGAGCCATTGTCACAGGTGTATAAAATCAAACACCTAACCATGCAGTCGCCAGTTACAAACATTTGTGTTCTGAAAAATCCAGTCACTGTGATAGGATGGCACCTTTGCAGTAAGATGGTTTGTGAGATTTCATCCCTGCTGGATATTCCATAGTCCTCGGTAAGTGGCATTCTTGGAAAGTGGATGTGTTTAGGAACGAACAACAGTAACTGAAGTCATCGGGGTCAGCAACTGCTAAGGTGCATGGTTTGTAAAAGTCGCCACTGCTCTACTCATTCCAAAGCTGAAGGGTTCCAGACTTGTGTGCTATGGAAGGGTTTCCATTGCCTAATTGCTGCATGCAAGCTTCACATCACCAAGTGCAATGCCAAGCGTCAGATGGAGTGGTATAAAGCACACCACCACTGGATTGTGGAGCAATGGAAACGTGTTGTATGGAGTGAGGAATCACACTTCTCTGTTTGGCAGTCGCATTCGCTTGAGTGGATTTGGCAGATGTCGGGAGAACCAACTGAAGATTGGTGGAGGAGAGATAATAATATTCAGGGTTTTACGTCCAGTGAAGGTCACACTTAATGCTTCAGCCTTAAAAACATTTTGGACAATGCTATGCTTCTGCCTTTGTGGAAACCATTTGGGGAAGGCCCTTTTCTGTTCTTGCATGACTGTGCCCTAGTGCTCACAGAAAGGTCCATACAAGCATGATTGGATGAGTGTGGTGTGGAAGAACTTGACTGGCCCACACAGAGCCCTGACCTTAACCCTATCAAACACTTTTGGAGTGAACTGAAGCGGAGATTGCGAGCCTGATTGTGTGTCTAACCTCATAAATGCACTACATAATGAGGAGCACAGATTCCCACAGAAACTGTCCAACATCTTGTGGAAACCCTTCTAAGAAGAGTGGAAGCTGTTATAACTGCAAACGGGGGGGCCCAAGTCCATATTACTGTTTGAACGCAGTGCCTTTAAAGTACCTTATGGTGTAACGGTCAGGCGTCCATATGGTGCGCATTTTCAAACTCATAAATCTTTAGGCTTGCGGGCCAGAGCCTCTCCTGGCAACACCGGGTGGAAGGTGCGAAACGACCCTGAATGTAATGCCAGTCCATCGCCCAGGTCTATATCTGCACACCCTCTTGCTCCCACAGCTCCCCGTTTAGAGCTACTAGTCAAACTATCCTGTCTACCTTTGAGAATATGGGAGTAAAGTCCACATGGTCAGTGACCGGGTATGGGAAACTGAGGAGAGAGAGCAAGGGCTTCAGGGCTGCTACCGTCCTCTGATCACCTACAACGTGTAGTTCATCATTAATAGGGGAAAAATTCCAAAAACTGTGTATATTTCCACTTAAAGAGCATCCCATTACATTTTCTTTATATATTGCGATTGGAAAACTTGGCAGCGTCAAAAGGGTTTTTAGAGCAGTAAGAATTTGCTTGACGTTTGGAAGTGAGTGCCCTATCCTTTCAGCTAAAGGACTCCATTGGCTTTGTGTCTACCAGCATTCTGGGGTCATGTAGTAAGCGCTCTGCACAGCCTCGAGAGAACATCTGCATTTGTTTAGGTCCTACTGCACCTTGATGAAACTCCATTTCCAAGAGTGTTTCCTTTTTGGACCTCAAGCTCCCTGAAGATAGTGAATATGGTGGAGAAAATCCACATGGCGCCATGTTCATGACATAAAGGTGGGCAGGCCTTGTCCCTGCAGCCGTTCATATAATTTGAGAATGACATGAAATGCTTGTACCATTTGAGGAACAATCTTTATACCACATTTATTTTTTATGTATGCGTTTTTCCCCCAAAATCCAGGACCTACTAATAAATTTCTGTTCAAAACTTTTAAGACGTTTTGAAAGACAAAATGTAATCGTTTGTGTGCTGAAAAGAAACAAGTTCAGGAGCCTTTTGGAATTGCCTGGATTTCACTATTACTTACTAGTAAAGATCACAAGGAACAGTAATATACAAACAGTTGGACCATTTAAATGATTTAAACGTTTCCAGTCCTGACATAAAAACTCTGTGAGTCTCCTGGCTGAATGCTTGCTTGTTCAGAAGCTCATTGGAATCTGATGGCCCTGTCCCTCAGGAGAGATTGCAGATGTCCTGCCCTATGAAGAGGTACTTAGAATTTCGCTAAGAAGAATCTTTTCACACGAACCATGTCTTGATTAAAGGAGACACACAAAGTTGGAAAGCCCTACAAATGCAAGTCTAAAGTCCCAGGTCTTCATCAATTCACTGTAAAGGCACATTGTCTACAGATGGAGGAAACTCCATACTGCTTCTGTCCCTAGGAGTGACCATCCTACAAAGACCCCATAGGACCCTACAGTCACAGCAAAACCTGGTCTGGTGAGTAGATCAGTAACTGTACCCCATGTCTACAAGTCATGTAATGTGACGTTGGCTTATTCTGATGAAGCACAAATGGTGTACTTAATAGCCAAGTGCAAAAACCTTACACAAGGGGCGAGAGACTCGGTTGTCCTGATGTCGTTATGATGAATAAAGAGGACAGCAATGAATGTGCTGACCATATCTGTCTTCTGTTATCCAGTTGTGCGATGCAGTGGTGACCTGGGCTGGTCTTGCCTTTACACTCCAAATACTGAAGATGAATTAGTTGGGTCTGCCTCAGCTACTTGATCTGCGAAACACGGCTCTGATCATTTCAATTTGTATAGTTGGTAAAGGAATGAATAGATAATATTGGGGGTTGCCTGTTATGTCGTTCATATTGCAAGGGGATGGAGGAGGAGGAAAAGTTTGAGGGCAGCTGATCAAAGTGGCCAATCCGAGATGAGGTCCTAAAGTTAGATAGATAGTGTTTCCTATATTTGTCATCTGTGCTAAACTCTTGTATTCTTCCTAATCTGAGTTTCTTGACATCGTGTAGCTTGTAAAGTGGAGTACGTTAGATTTGGTTTTGTTTAGGTTTGGGCTCAATGGTTTCTGTGTTTCAGTTTCATCTGTGATATCAAAGTTATATTTTTTTCCCCAACTTTTGTGTTGTTTTACCAAATGCTAGTGAAGGTAGGGGGTACCTGATTGGCACCATCTCGGGTCCTGCAGCGAGGGCTACTCAAACAAGTCTGACCAACATGCAGCACGTATTCCTAGAGGCTGTGAGCACCCATCTTGACTATGGGGTGCTCATGAATAACAAGCTCAGTCTTAAACTTCACCACAGTCTGAATGACATCCGCTGCAGCGAACCTGTCAATTTCACTCAGTCTGGTTGAGGGTGACTTAATAAAAATTAAAATAACAAGACAGAAAAAAGGACCCTGGGCCATAGCAGGGCAAACACATTCACAAGTGACTGAGGACTTAAGGCCTCATTTATAAAACTTTTCGTTAAAGTCTGCGCACATCCAAAAAAAAAAAAACAGATTATAAAACCTGGCATAGGCACATCTCTACACAACTTACACTTTATAGAGTGCACCCACTTTATAAATATCCATCCATCGTTTATCCAACCCGCTATATCCTAACTAAGGGTCACGGAGGTCTGCTGGAGCCAGTCCCAGCCAACACAGGACGCAAGGCAGGAAAAAAACCCCAGGCAGGGCGCCAGCCCACCGCAGGGCACACACACACACACACAGGACAATTTTGAATCGCCAATGCATCGAACCTGCATGTCTTCGGACTGTGGGAGGAAATCCACGCAGACATGGGAGAACATGCAAACTCCATGCAGGGAGGACGCGGGAAGTGAACCCAGGTCTCCTAACTGCGAGGCAGCAGCACTACGCACTGCGCCACTGTGCTGCCCACTTTGTAAATATTCATTCATTAATCAATCGACCTCGTACGGATGTAATCACGATGTTGCAGACGCTCACTGGCTGGTAGAGCAGCCTCCCTCCAGATTTCAAATTATCTGCTAATTCACCTATCTAGGTATAATCTGCAAATTTAACCAGCTTTTTACTTATATTCCTATCTAAATCATTTATAAATATTAAAAATAGCAGCGGCCCTAGCACTGACCCCTGTGGAACACCACTCTTAACATCGGCCAGTTCTGATGAGGTTCCTCGCACCATCACCCTCTGCTTCCTGTGTCTGAGCCAATTCTGCACCCATCTAAAAACATCACCCTGAACTTCCACTTCTTTTAACTTGATGCCCAACCTCTCATGTGGCACCTTATCAAATGCTTTCTGAAAGTCCAGATAAATACAAAGTAATATCATAAGCTCCACTTTGATCGTATCCTTTTGTTGCCTCCTCATAGATTTTCAGCATGTTAGTAAAACACGACCTCCCTCTTCTGAACCCATGCTGACTGTTCAGAATAACTCCTGCACAGAGACTTCCTAAAATGTGTCAAGGGTATATATATGTACTCGCTAGCCTCCTTATGAACTTGAGGGTAAATATTATCTGGGCCTGGTGATTTGTTTGATTTCATCTTATTTAATCTGAGCAGCACTTCTCCCTCTACAATTTCCAAATCCCTCAGTACCTCCTTAGTAGTTGCATTTACCTCTGGGAGGTTATCCACTTTCTCACTTGTGAAGACCTCAGAAAAATGTAAGTTTACGGCATCTGCTATTTCATTGTCTGTATCTTTTAATTCCCCTTTACTATTCCTGATGAACTTGACCTCCTCCTTAACTGTTCTTTTACTACTAAAATACTGAAAGAATCTCTTGGGGTCTTCTTTCGCCTTATCTGCTATATTCCTCTCCAACTTTCTTTTAGCCTCCCTGATATCCTTCTTAATGGTTGCCCTCATGTTCTCATACGCTCTACGATTCACTTTGCAGTCATTAGTCTTATATGCCTTTATAAAGCAGTTTTTTCCTTTGCAGCTTCTTTTTTAACTCTTTATTAGCCCACTGCTGAGTTTTTATTTTAAGTTTCCTATTAATTCCAATTTTAGGTATGTACCTGCCTTTTATTACATGTACCAGTGATCCCTCGCTATATCGCGCGTCGACTTTCGCGGCTTCACTTCATCGCGGATTTTAAATGTAAGCACATCTAAATATATATCACAGATTTTTCACTGGTTCGCGGATTTCTGCGGACAATGGGTCTTTTAATTTATGGTACACGCTTCCTCAGTTGCTTTGCCCACTTGATTTCATACAAGGGACGCTATTGCAAGATGGCTGAGAAGCTACCCAATCAGAACACGTATTACATATTAAATAAAACTCCTCAATGATATACGATATGCTTCCCGTGCGGTGCTTTGCATACTTGAAAGCCCAAACAGCACGTATTAATTTTGTGATTGTTTGCTTTTCTCTCTCTCTCTCGATGACATTCTCTGCTCCTGACGGCACTCCTTTGAAGAGAAGATGTGTTTGTATTCTTTTAATTGTGAGATGGAACTGTCATCTCTGTCTTGTCATGGAGCACAGTTTAAACTTTTGACTAAAGGGTGTTATTTCATGTCTAGAGGGCTCTAATGATGTTAAAAAACATATTTAGAAGGTCGTAAACAGTTTTTTTATGCTCTAACTGCGAAAATATTCGATTTATAAATAAAGAATCCTACTTCACGGAAATTAATTTACCGCGGAACGGATTAACTGCGATAAACAGGGGGTTGACTGTATAACATTTTAAATTTGTTCAACTGCCCCTCAACTGTCTCCACACTTAAATGCTTATCCCAGTCTATCCTCCTTGGCAGGGGCAGCTCTAGGCTCGTGGCAGCCCTGGGCAGAGAAAGAATCGGTGTCCCCTTCGGCCGCCAATGTCAGTACTGTATGGTATCTTATGCACGGCGGATGGCCACGTCCATTGTGGACACTGCATAGCCGCCTCGTGCTCGTGACACAAGCGTTTAACTTATGATAAAGTTCCAGATTGCTCCTTTCTGTGACGCAATGAAAGCCTCATGAGCCGCCTTTCTCTTTCGTTTCAAATATCCAGATTTGTTTACTTGAAATCTCTTCATTTTGCTTAGAATGGGTATGCGAATGTCTTGTGTCGCTTATCCAACCAGATATTCACTATGACTATTGTGCTAACACTAATACGCTATTGAAACTAGGTGTAACATTAACTTGTAAGCCGACTCGCCCGCTTGCACTAGCTTCACTTCAGCTGTCAGCTGTGTCATTATTTTCTCTTTAGGTTTTATATTCAATATACAGTTAGGTCCATAAATATTTGGGCAGAGACAACTTTTTTCTAATTTTGGTTCTGTACATTACCATAATGAATGTTAAATGAAACAACTCAGATGCAGTTGAAGTGCAGACTTTCAGCTTTAATTCAGTGGGGTGAACAAAACGATTGCATAAAAATGTGAGGCAACTAAAGTATTTTTTTAACATAATCCCTTTATTTCAGGGGCTCAAAAGTAATTGGACAAATTAAATAACTGGAAGTAAAATGTTCATTTCTAGTACTTGGTTGAAGACACTTTGCTGGCAATGACAGCCTGAAGTCTTGAACTCATGGGCATCACCAGATGCCAGGTTTCCTCCTTTTTAATGCTCTGCTAGGCCTTTACTGCAGTGGCTTTCAGTTGCTGTTTGTTTGTGGGCCTTTCTGTCTGAAGTTTAGTCTTCAACAAGTAAAATGCATGCTCAATTGGGTTAAGATCAGGTGACTGACTTGGCCATTCAAGAATTTTCCACGTCTTTGCTTTAATAAAACCATGGGTTGCTTTGGCTGTATGTTTTGGGTCATTGTCCATCTGTATCATGAAATGCCGCCCAATCAATTTCACTGCATTTAGCTGGATTTGAGCAGACAGTATGTATGTCTCTGAACACCTCAGAATTCATTCGGCTGCTTCTGTCCTGTGTCACTTCATCAATAAACACTAGTGTCCCAGTGCCACTGGCAGCCATGCACACCCAAGCCATCACACTGCCTCCACCGTGTTTTATGGATGATGTGGTATGCTTTGGATAATGAGCTGTTCCACGCCTTCTCCATACTTTTTTCTTGCCATCATTCTGGTAGAGGTTGATCTTGGTTAATCTGTCCAAAGAATGTTTTTCCAGAACTGTGCTGGCTTTTTTAGATGTTCTTTAGTAAGGTCCAATCTAGCCTTTCTATTCTTGAGGCTTATGAGTGGCTTACCCCTTGCAGTGCCCCCTCTGTATTTACTTTCATGCAGTCTTCTCTTTATGGTAGACTTGGATATCGATACTCCTACCCCCTGGAGAGTGTTGTTCACTTGGTTGGCTGTTGTGAAGGGGTTTCTCTTCACCATAGAAATGATTCTGCAATCATCCACCACTGTTGTCTTCCGTGGACGTCCAGGTCTTTTTGCGTTGCTGAGTTCACCAGTGCTTGCTTTCTTTCTCAGGATGTACCAAACTGTAGATTTTGCCACTCGTAATATTGTAGCAATTTCTCGTGTGGGTTTTCTGTTTTGCAGCTTAAGGATGGCTTCTTTCACCTGCATGGAGAGCTCCTTTGACCGCATGTTGTCTGTTCACAGCAAAATCTTCCACATGCAAGCACCACACCTCAAATCAACTCCAGGCCTTTTATCTGCTTAATTGATAATGACATAACGACGGACTTGCCACACCTGCCCATGAGATAGCCTTTTAGTCAATTGTCCAATTACTTTTGAGCCCCTGAAATGAAGGGATTGTGTTAAAAAAATGCTTTAGTTGCCTCACATTTTTATGCAATCGTTTTGTTCATCCCACTGAATTAAAGCTGAAAGTCTGCACTTCAACTGCATCTGAGTTGTTTCATTTAACATTCATTGTGGTAATGTACAGAACCAAAATTAGAAAAAAGTTGTCTCTGTCCAAATATTTATGGACCTAACTGTATATTGGGATTTGGCGGCCCTGTGCAGGTCCACATTATGCACGTGCCTAAGGTCGCCCCTGTTCCTTAGACTTTGACGCATTTCTCAAAATTAGCCCAACCAAAGTTCAGCTTAACGATTTTAGTCTTTGCATCGGCACTCTTACAATACACTGAGAACTGAGTTCTGAATTGAATACTGACTTCGTGCCCGTCACTCATTTCAACTCCAGCTCCATCGCTCTATCAAAAGGCCAGCATGTCTCAGCCTTTAGCACTCACCTTCTCACAAAGCATGGAACTGCCGTGACACGAGTTGTGTCCTAAGAGTCGGCGCTTCTGTTTGCTGGCTACCATAATGACTCCTTGTGGAATACAGCTACTAATTAAGACAATTCTCCATGGTTTTATTACGGCTCACTCAGCGTTCGTCCCACTGCTTCTGGGTGAATTACATACAAACAATGGGACGTGCTTTCGACCAGAGTGTCAGGAGTTAAAAAAACAATGGCGTGAATTACAAAAGCCGGTCTGCGAAAACAGGCGGCTTGAATTTAAAGCTGGCCAGGTGTGCCCACAGCCTCGACTTGCCACGCTATGTGCCCTGCTGGTTGGGTTCACGCTTGTCATACTTGTTTCTCACAAAAGTCAGCGACGAGCCAAGGGGCACTGCAGCCACCCCACTAGGCTCTGCGAGGTGCATTGATATTTGAAGAGGGCTGGCGTTCTGAAGCTCGTTTGCACTGCCCTGGAGCTCATCTGCAGTAGAAGTTCAGAACTTTAATATTTCATTGGCAAACGGCTACACTGCCCACGAAGTTTGGGTCATGTTTCCTGACACTTTTTATAAGAACTACTACAAAGAGGGCCTGCGTCGAGCAGCGCACCCCTGTGGCTTCCTTCCATCAAGTGCGCCTCAGGAGTTGCTGTGATCATGTTGCTAGGAGACTTGACACCGGAGAATTCATTTGCATAAGCGAACACAAATAAACGTCTCGTTTTACAGCCTGGTGCGAGTTTACAAGGCCGCCGCAAGCAGCCAATTAAATTGGGGCGGCAAGGAGCAGTCTGAGTGCCCCCGACCTGTGAAGTGCAGCTGAGGACACTGAAACAGTAGGACACTTCCAGCTTTGCCTCTCCTAATGTTTTCTGAGGTCTCTGACGTGGAGTACAACACAGACTTTTACGAGTCTATCAATTCTGTTGTTCATTGACCGTTTGCATTTATTACTTTTTGGGATTAAGAGAGGATGCCCGACACGCACGGAAGCTGCTCATTGCAGTTCACGGCTGGGGCTTGGGGTAGTCTGAGAGCATGTAAGCCAGGAGTGGCCACTAGGTGGGGCACCACTCTGTCTCGTGACGCGCACACGCACTCGGGAGAATGTAGAGCACGGGTGTCAAACTCCAGGCCTGGTGGGCTGCAGTGGGTGCAGGTGTTCTTTCTAAACCATTACCTAATCAGTGTCCAGTTTTCACTACTAATTAACTTGTTTTCCCTCTATTTGAATAGCCATGTTTTAAAGGATTACGTCTTCTTTTCTTCATTAAATGGCAGCCAAACAAAAATGAGACATGAAACGAGCCAACAGATGGCCAGCTAAATTGGGGCTTCAAACTCGAACCACTTCCTTAGTGAGAAGCTGATTCTTGCTGTTGATTAAACCCATTATTCAATTCCATGGCTTTTTGCTGCTCTCTTTTTCCCACAGCAGACATTTCCAAAATCATTGATATTCTGTTTTTTTCTAAGAACTCCTAAAATGTTTTGGTAACCTGAGGGATCAACCTTACTGAGACCTTCATCTTTATTTTCAGATTTTGTTTGATGGGTACAAGTGAGCTGGTCATGTCCTGCTTGTTTTATGTCTCATTACTGTCTGGCTGATAATTAAGGAAAAAACAACTAAGGGGGCTGACTCAAGTTTATTAAAGCTAAGGCTAAAGAAGTTAATTAGCATCAAAAACTGGTTACTAATTAAGAAGATGGTTAGGATGAAAACCTGCAGCCACTGCGGCCTTCCAGGACTGGAGTTCGACACCCCTGGTGTAGAGTAATGACTCGTTGATACTTCACGCTCAGAACGCCTACGCGCCTGCATTATGGCTGCCACGCGTTCCCAGTGTTCATTTGACACGTCCTCTGAGCAGGTCCTGAGAAATGAAGACGGGGGGGGCGCAGTGTGCTAAAAGTTAGAATGTGACGTCAGAGTCTCTGGTTACTATCTACATGTGAGAGAAAGCCGCTTTGCGGATCCTACGAGATCGGTGTGCGCAGTTCGACGTTTGATAAATGATTGGATGTGGTGAAGCAAAATGCCGACATACAGATGCATTCGTGATACTTTTATATTCAAGTGTCACATATTCCCGATCGTAATGACACGATACATTTTAAAAGTCTCACATACCTTCTTCTGTGCTGTCTTTTTTTCCTAGGGCTTCCTCTGGTCCTGACAGCAGCGGCAAACAGCAACAGATCACCACACTGTGTACATTAAATGTACGATATTCCAACTCTCTGCACAGTTACAGTCCTTAGATTTATACTTGATATCACTTTCATGATGAAATGCATTGAAGTATGTATGTTACATTTTACAGATAAATCGATAATGTAGTTAAAATAATGAATACTGTTAATAATTACACACATGGGGTGACACGGTGGCGGAGCGGTAGCACTGCTGTCTCGCAGGGAGTCACGTCGCTGGTATTCCCTGCCTGGAGTTTACATGTTTTCCTGCAGGGTTTCAACAGTGGGCTCCGGTTTCCTTCCAAAGATATGCAGATTTGGTGACACTAAAGTGACGCAAGTGTATGTGAGTGCTTGTATTCACCTTGTGATGAGCTGATGCCCCGTCCAGGGATTGTTTCTGCCTCATTCCCAATGCTAGATGGAATGGGCACATCCCTGGATTGATGGATTTAATCATTAAACATCCTTTTCAGAGATATTGCGGTAAGGTGTCATCGGAATTTAATGGGTGTTCCAGGCAATTCACAACACAGCGAAGCCGAACCTCCTGGATTCTTCTAGATTTATGTAAAGTACGCGCGCAAGTATAAAGAGTACAACGCTTGCGTAGCAGGAGCATCCACTGCAGCTTGAGTCGCGTTGTGTGAAGTATAAACCTGGCCTTAGGCTGGGGAGATACTGGACGCTGCGCGACTTGTGCACTTGAGGAGGCGGCTGCTACGAAAGCGTTGTACAGTGATCCCTCTCTATATCACGCTTCGACATTCGCGGCTTCACTTTATCGCGATATTTTTCTCATACACGCTTTTGTCACTACACATGCGCTTTCTGAGAACTTTTATCTAAGCCCTACGATGGCTCCTAAATGTGCTGCTTTTTCTAAGTCTTCTGACAATAAAACTAAGCGCTGGAGGAAGATGCTTACTATCCAGGAGAAGGTGAAACTCTTGGACATGATTAAAGATGGCAATACCCTACAAAAGCCTCCTCACGCATATGAAAAGACAGCGCCAGCAACTGCCTATCAAGATGTTCTTCAGCCGCGCATCCAGACACCTAATGCCTATTCCTAGTACTTCTTTAGCGGAAGAAGACAACAACGCACCTGCTGAAGATACTGCACCACCTCTGAAGACTCTCCTACTGAGGTCGTGCCTTCATAGGTTAGTGGTTGTGTGCAATTAAATGTACAGTACAATAATCTACTATATAAAAGCGGTCGTGATTGTCCTTCCGTCCCGTGAGTGCAAAGCGTAGCGGTATTTCACTTATTACAGACTTACTACTTGCGGCGAGTGCAGCGGCGATGTGAGCAGAGTTCTGGTGCTCTCATCCTTTCCTTGCTTTTGTGCGCGATGCGCTGGAAAAATAGAAAAAATTATGTCTCTGGAAATAATTAATGTTGATGGAGTACAAATGCCTCACCGCGTAGTAAATATCAGGGGAGATGGTGCTTGCTTATTCTCATCTATAGCTTATTTAGTGCATGAAACTCCGTCTTTAACGGTACAGATTCGACTTTGGACAGGCACTTGAGGGGATAAAAAAAAACGTAGGTTTTCGGGAGATGTTATGAATGGGCACTTTGATGTTCTCATTCCCTACACTTACATGCCTGATGTACACATCGAGCGCACAAAAATTGAGGATAAAAGTCGGTCGCCTTAAAAGGCGAGTGCGCCTAGTAATATGATATTTGTAGCGTCTAATATGTCTTATTTTCTCTTATTTTGTCTAATATATTGGGTAATACGAGTGTAATGGTGACTAAAGGGTGTTATTTCATGTCTAGAGGCCTCTAATAATGTTAAAAAACGTATTTAGAAGGTTGTAAACAGGTTTTCTATACTCTAACTGCGAAAATATTCGATTTATAAATAAAGAATCCTACTTCGCGAAAATTCATGTATCACGGTAGAGTCTGGAACGGATTAACCACGATAAACGATGGTTCACTGTACTGTCTATACTTTCACACGTGCTTTAAGTAAATCTGGAGGATTCCAGCAGGTGGCAGTGTAAGGAATCATCACAATAAGAAAACAAGGTCTGGTTTCATTGTGATGCGAGTTGAGGGACAAAGATGTTAAAAATAAAAATTCTTTACATTCTGATGCTGTTGTGAAGGAGCAAATAAATAAACAAGAAGATGGTGGGTGAGACCTTTAAATGTGTGGTGTCTTAATGATTGGGGATATGCAACGCTTGAATTGCCTATGTGAGAAACAGCAGAGCACCATGAATATATTCGCATGTCAGCATTTAAGTTTGATTATTTGCTTCACTGCATCGAACCATTCATTAAATATCGAATCATGCAGATTTATCCTGTTGGAGCTGCATTGTGGCTTGCCGTCACATGTTGATAGTAAACAATGATGCTGATGTCACCAAAACCTGAACACACATGCCACCGGCCCTTAAGGTGTCACCCACACAGACTAAAGACAAAATGCGAAGGTGACATTCAGTAGAACCTGGAAAGTCTGGTCCATGATGAAACAGCGCATTTACCGCAGTTGGCAGAATTTGTCATCCTGCATTAGTGTGTAAGCACAACAAATTAAAACGAGTGTAGAAAAAGCAGCCTAGCCATATCTACCAAGCTGGTAATCACAAATGGTGTTTTTCTAAACAGAAAGCACTTTCATTCAATTCATATACAACTAATATGGGATGCTCAATGTGTATGCGTAATGGAGTTGTGAGGCGGCCCAGCTGAACCCACAATTCCTTTATTTTATCAATTTTTTTATACATTTTTTATATTTTTATTGAATTTATTTAAAGTATATAACATTCCATACAATCAAGTCAAACTTAACAAAACTAAATTCAATGAAAAAGAAAGAAAGGCCAACAGCCAGAGGAAAATGATTGGCAGTTAGTAAAGAGAGAAATTTAAATGCGTATTCTACAATATTATTGATTAAGTCCTGCCAGGTTTTAAAAATGTTTTGAACAGATCCTCTAAAGGAGAATTAGATTCTTTCCAATTTCAAATAATATATAACATAAGTCAGGGGTTCCCAAACGTTTGGACGTCAAGGTTAAGTGAGTTGTGTTGCGTACCACCCGCACCTTGTTGAAAGGGGGGAGAGTTCGGGTCTAAACTGCCCCGAAATCTGAATAAAAGTTAAAGAATTGGAAGAAATTATGCATAAAATTAATGAAAAAATTTGTGCATGTACATAAATTGATAAACTCCGCCCCGAAACTAAATCCTGCCTTCGGCCTGTATGTGACGCAGTTACCGAAGACGAAATGGTATCGGCTTTGTGCTTAGATCTAGTGACTACGATGCGATACAGCGGCAGTGCATATATCAACAAGCGCGGCGGTTTCTGTGAGGCAGAGTTACCGAAGACTAAATAGTGTCGCCGTTGTGCTTTCATCTAGTGACCAAAAGCTCAAACAGTGAAGAAGTAGAAGTTGACTTCCGCGAAACGGAATTATGGTTGCGTTAAATGAACTGAATACTGATTCGAATAATAGGTTTTATTTATTCAGATGGCGAAATTTCACACCACACTAAATTTGGGAATCCACGTATTATTGTATTTAAACAGTTTCATTGGTTTTTGCTCACAACAGGCTTGTCATAAAGAGTTTTGCACAGATACATTAAATTTCAGAGACCGCGATGCGTACCACCTGAAAAGGGTACGCGTACCAAAGTTTGGGAACCACTGACATAAGTAACCCACTGACCTAAAAGAGGATTCTTCCAGTTGAGCAAGACAAGTCTATGTGCCAATAGAGAAGTAAAGGCGATCATAGCTTGTGTGTCCTCCTCCACGTTACAGTAAGTCCATATTTATCAAATATTAGTGTGGGAAGCTGACTTCAGGGTCATGCTGAGTGCAATGGCTGGCTTTGTGGTTAGTAAGCCTAACTGATTCGAAGATACCTTTATTGTCACTGTACGATACAATGAAATATCATCTGAAGCAAACCTACAGATGCCTTTCTCGAAGGCCCTGGCAGTAATACACCTCAGCCATCTACTCAGACTTGAATAAGAATTATTGTTTTGTTAAAACTTGCTGTGATGAATTAAAATCTAAGTAATCAAGACAGACCTCAGTGTTAACGTTTGCAGTACACCATCCAATATGTTTGTCTCTGTGATATGCCACTCAGTATGGGATTTGTAAAAGCAGGGTTAATGTTTGTGATGGGCCATCTGTTGGAATGACAAAGACAGAGCAAAACGATGGACACACAGACAGACGAACAGTAATACTCTTGAATGGAAACAGACGTTTACTGTTTTGTTTGACTGCATATGGCCACTGTTGTGTTGTGTGTGGATGGCGTTGCTGTCATTTTGGTAATAAAGCTCATCTTGTGCCCGGTGTTGGTACCAACATGCTTATTTGGGTCTTCTTGTGGCACTCCTGTGTTGCCCACTCATGCTGTGGGTACTGCTGGACGGTTCTTCTTAGCTAACTAGATAACTTATCTAGTCACTTAGTGTACCTGGTAAGCTAACTTTAGCTACATTACATTAATTACATGTAATGTCGCTCTGTCTAATGTAATGCTAATGTCTTCTTCACTGATAAAATAACATGGCTTTTGCTAATTTGTTTGTGGATGGGTTATTACTTAAGAGACAGAGAACATAAATATGTGTATATTAATGTTTGACTGGATGTTAGCATACTCCTGTTTACTGTGGAATGAATTGAACATGAAATCGGGTTTGTGGTAGCTTTCAGTTACACTACATAACGTAACATTTTGCAATTCATAATTCACTCTTAATTATATAATAATTTGTGAACCACCAGGGGGCCACGGACCGCCTGAGACACACAGTTTATTCAGGTGGGGAAACGTTGTCTGTTGCGCCCCGCTTCTCAGCACAGTACAGGAAGCGCCCTACACGCTACAATATGTTATAGCCCTCCTTCGTTTTTTCTCTGTCTCTTTCTCTTCTTCTGTCGCCTCCACTTTTCCTCCCGACTCTGGTTGTCTGATTGGTGGTGAGGCGGCTCCTTTTCTAGTGCACCCACAAGTGCTCCAGGTGTTTCTCGACCTCCTTCCCAGTGTGGCAGAAGTGCTTCCTCCAAGGACTCAGCTGCACCTGCAGCACCCCCTGGCGGTGCCCACAGATCCCAGTGGGACTGCTCCAAACTACAACTCCCAGCATGCCCTGTGGGGATCCATGTTGCTGTAGCAACCCAGGGCGGCTGCCCTCTAGCGTCTCGGGGAAGACTACAATATGATCTCTCCCTCGGTCCTTCCACCCAGCCAGGTAATGGCCCTGGGCATCCGTCACAAATGATATACCCGCTACATAGCCCTATCAGATTGTAATTATTAAGTGCAATATTCATTTAGTGAATGATCTGATTATAATGTTGCTATATTTTAATCCTCTTATTACATTAATAACTCTTATACCTTGTAATTTTCCTATGCTGTCGACTTTAAGTGTGTCACCCCATGATATTCACTATCATGATACAGTATACACCAAAATTCTACAAACCACAATGTGCCTGTATGACACGGTTTTGGACTGTCAACCTCAGGGGTCCTCAAGGGTCCCTGCTCAGTGTCTACCACAAACTCACTTCGTGACTCTGAGCAAGTCATTTGACTTATCTGTGCTCCAGTTGGAAAAAAATGTATGAAAAATAAATATTCTTTCATTCTGTACACGTCTAATATGAAATAAAGCCAACACACCGGTTAGCATAACCCACAAAGACACACAAGTGGGAGTTGGGGGGCCAGAATCCAACAATATGGGGTAGTGAGCAGCCATGTGAAGACCGTAAAAACGGTGCTTCTTTATCGCCATTTTTGTTTTTCACAGCTTGCAGTTCTCCTTAACATTTTACTCTCCTAACAGTCCTGAGTGTAAAGTGGGCTTCCCGCTTCGTCTTTTCACATATACAGTATCGATGGCTTGCTGCTCCACTGACCTTTCCACATTTCCTTCCTCGTCACCACACTACGTTCACTTCATTCAGCCTCCAGTGATGCACTTGCTCCTCTCCTTGTTGAAGCCCAATTTCAGGTCAATCAAATCTCACAGCTAAAGAACATTTCAGAGTACGGCAGATGAAACAAATACCAGAAATGGAATCCGAAGGATAAGAATTCTCTGCCAACCCAACTAGATGTGGCACTGAACACGAAGGAGGCTTCACTTCTCCCAGGCTTCACTACGTTTGTCAGGTTTTCTGCTCTCTTGCCTACATTTTAGCATTGAAAAACTGGAACAACCTGTTTTTACAAATGTAGGGGTGTGACATGTTAAACATTCTGTCTTAGTCCAACTGCAGTGCCGAGGAGAGTTGCCGTCTGTTCCCATGGCGTTGACTGGTAGGAAGGAGTGAGCCCTGGCTGGGGTACCAGGCCGTGGTGGGGGGGGACACCCTGGCCCTTGTCATTTTGTTCAGATCAGTATTCTTTATTAATATTTAATAAAGTATCTATCTATCTATCTATCTATCTATCTATCTATCTATCTATCTATCTATCTATCTATCTATCTATCTATCTATCTATCTATCTTTTTCCAGTTTTTCTGAGCCTGTTTTGCTATTCGCTATATGAAATGATTTCTTTTTTTCTTACATTATGACATTATTTTCTTTCTAAAATCGTTATGCATGTTTTGCGTCCTTTTTTGATTTTTACGTCTGCCCCAGTTTTGTTGGTTCTGTTGTGACCTTGGTGTTCACGGCCCCTCACGTCATCGATGTGACCAGTTTTAAGACCTCCTTGTCTGAGTTTACGCATAACTTATAGAAATCTTTAAATGCGTGATTTTCGCCGTACTCTTTATTCGTGGTGTTAGATCCCATTTTGTGACTTTGACTTTGATTTCTTGGTTTGCAAATTAATTTTCACAAAATATAGGACACATTCTTGGTAATGAGCTATTGCCTAGTTTTCTTGGCGTTTCTTCTCCCAGCCACCACCATTAATTTTAATTTGCTCTTTTTTTTTTTGGGGGAAACTACGAGGGATGTTCAAATATTTTTTTAAACTCTATTTATTACTGTAAGATTTTCAAAAACAAATGACATCACTTTTCTACTTAGTCACCTTCCTTTGTGATGACATTTTCCCAGCGTTGTACCAACTTTTTAATGCCATCAGCAAAAAATGTTTTTGGTTGAGTGCATAGCCACTGATGCACCGTTGCTTTCACATCATCATCACATGAAAATCTTCTTCCCCTTAAGCCTTCTTTGAGTATCCGGAGTGCTCTGCATCCATCACACTAGTACGGCCATTTTCGAACATTTCAATCCACTCATAGACGACTCTACAAGAGACAACTTTATCCCCATACTGAGCACACAGATTAATTTGTGATCCTGGCACACATTCTGCCCACAAAAAGCGTACGACAAAACGCTGCTCCTCTTTGGTGCAACTTATAAGTTTCACAGCCATCTTCACCACAGGGTGACGACTCTTATACTAAACTGCAAGGGCAGCCAGCAGGCCAGACAGAACGAGTCACATGACACTCTTGGACACGACCAATTACTACTCATCCTGCCTTCACCGTTTCCAATGAAAATATAAAAGTGCGGAAACTTTTCGAACATCCCTCGTATGAAATCTTTCTGTTCTTTGAATTTTTCATCTTTACAGTTGTCTTGCTCTTTTGCACACATCTAAACCCATCAGAGAAAACACCATTAAGAATGAAATGATTTAGCTATGAAAGAACAAAAGCCTCACAATTTAATGAAAGCCTCCAATACAAAAGAGACTTTGCAAGCAGACGCTGTCCATGTGTGCTGTGCAGTGACCCGCCAAATACGTGAGATTCTGACCCACAACTTCACTTTATCTTGATGTTTTCACAACAGGTCATTGTCAAGCTGATGTTATCAGTCTGTGTGTTCCTGCTCAGTGTGACGAGCCACTGGCGCCTATCCCTGTAATGACGAGCACTTCACGGCGACATGCTGGTGGCCTCCACGGGTCAATGGAGACACTCCGGCTTCATTGTGTTCGACAGAAGACAATCTGCTGACTACAGGCTGCATTCGGCACCACGGCCTTGACTTCTGGTGAAGAGGGTAGGAAATGGGGGTCCGCCTGTCGTGACAATAGTAAAAATCAGTCTGGTTGCCACCATACAAACTGCTGCTGTGTTCAGAACTTGAGGTGGTAAAGCTGATCTGATGCACTACATTAAACAAAAACAAAACATAAAATGACACATAAGAGTGATAAAAAGTCTCTTAATGCGGCACTAGCGACAACGATGTGGGCAGTGTGAGGTGAGGGGCTATAACGGCATTTGGAGCTGCAGGATGTCAAAACTGCTTAGCAAATGAAAATGAAGTGTAAGAAAAACCACAAACAGTCATAAAGAGTTGGGGCAAATCCTGTATAATCGAAACAAAACACGAGTTACAAACACATTAAAAGAATAAGAAACGTCTTCAGAGTCGTGAGTCAAAGGAATGGCGGGTCGAGGTGGACCAACACTATAAGTGACGTCAGGGGTGGTAAAGCCGTCGGTCTTCCGATCTGCAGACGGAGGAAGTGTTAGTAAACATTGCCATCCTGTGCTCTGGCAGGAAATTACCATCACCCCGGTGCACACATGCATGACAGAGGTATTGGGGCATGTGATCTGTGCTTTTATGCTATGCACATTAACAGTCAGCCATATTGTACTGTAGAAATATGAGGAATCAATTGTTGTTGTATTAGGAATTAAGCTTGAGCAAATTGGAGAAGTTGAAGCCCCCAAGTCTAATGTGAGACTGCAAATGAACATACTTGATAGTGAAGTGTCCTGTGTCATGGTAATAAAAATCTATGATTAATTGCTTGACTAACTGGTTTATCTATACTAATAAAAGGCAAAGCCCTCACTCACTGACTCACTGACTCACTCACTCACTGACTCATCACTAATTCTCCAACTTCCCGTGTAGGTAGAAGGCTGAAATTTGGCAGGCTCATTCCTTACAGCTTACTTACAGAAGTTGGGCAGGTTTCATTTCGAAATTCTACGCATAATGGTCATAACTGGAAGCTATTTTTCTCCATTTACTGTAATGGAGTTGAGCTCGAAAGCCGTGGGGGCGGAGTTCGTGTGACATCATCACGTCTCCCACGTAATTACGCAGCACATAGAAAACCAGGAAGAGTGCCAAAAAGCGCTTAAGAAAACATGCATTATATAATTAAGAAGGCAGCGAAACAATTAGAATCAAGTGAGTGACATATAAAACCATATTCAGCGGCTCACGTGAACTGACGCAGTGCGCAGACAAAAAGCAACAGTTCCAAAGAGTGCTGAACAAAAACCGAATTACACTGCTATGCTCAAATAGACAAACCACACGCCGAGGCGCAATAGTAGAGGCCTCGCCTCTAGCGCTGACTTCCGGGGTTCGATTCCCGAGAGGGGATGCACTAAGTATGTACGCACGCTTCTCGATACATTTTAGCCTTGCATCCCTTTGGTTTGAGACGTATGAAAAAATGTGCGGTTAACGCAGAAAGACAGATCACCAATTGAAGCTTTATAAATAATGGATACTTTATTCACGATCAATGATTGTTTTAGTAAAGCCATACTCGGTGTATTCATTAGATGAATGGTAAAAAAGTAAGAGCGAGGGGAGGGTAACTTATTGAGGCATGCAGGCAAAACCACAATAGCACGTGGGCTCGATGTACTGTAGTGCTGCGTCAACTCGATCTGAATTGCGATCACATTGAAAAATATATCTTTTCAAGTTCTATTTAGTCCATATGTGTCAAACTCAAGGCCCAGAGGCCACATCCGCCCGTGTAATTATATCCGCCCGAGATCATTTTATATACTGTATTATTGTTATTAATGGCCTGGGGATATGAAGCGCTGGTAACACAATAAACTACAGATCCCATAATGCAGCACTTCAGCTGCCTTGCCAACACTTACGCGTTAATCAAGTCTAGCTTATGATGCTGCAAGTTATTGCGAAGCTAGCCCACACGATGCCAAGAGAAAAGGTGATTCTGAACATAGAGCCTTTAAAAACCGATGGGAGGCTGAGTATATGTTTACTGACATTGCCGGTAAACCCATGTGTCTCATTTGTGGAGCTAATGTGGCTGTAATTACAGAATTTAATCTAAGATGGCACTATGAGACAAAACATCAAGATAACCTGAAAGACCTGAATGCAATGCACAAGATACAGAAAGCAGAAGAGTTAAAGAAGAATCTGACACTTCAGCAGACGTTTTTACCTGTGCAAAATCACAAAGTGATTTCAAGTGAAGCTACTTTTATGGGAGACACAAATGCACCAGTGCAACTTGCCCCACTTTCCCTGTTGCCAAGTAATGTTGAACCAAGTCAGCACAACGGTGTTCCCAAACGCACTTTGCTGATAAACTGGCGCACTGCGCACTGAGTTCGCACGGCGCTTTGGTGACTTTGAAGAACAAAAAAAGAATTTTGAGTTGTTTCGCAACCCATTTGCCGTTGATGTGGAAACTGCACCTGTGCAGATTCAGATGGAGGTGATTGAGCTGCAGTGTAATGGCACACTGAAGGCAAAGTACGATACTGCACGGCCCGCACAGTTTATTCACTCCATTTCCGCAGAAATGCTCCAGCTCCGTCTACATGCGGCTCGAACCTTGTGCATGTTTGGTAGCACATATCTGTGTGAGAAGCTCTTCTCAGTGATGAAGACTAACAAAACAGCACACAGGAGTCGCCTCACTGATGAGCACCTGCAGTCCATCCTGAGAATCTCCACAACACAGAACCTCACACCAAACAGAAACAAACTTGTTGCCAAAAAAAGATGCCAGGCGCCCAGTTCTCATAAAATGACATAAGAGCAAAGACAACTGAATGGTTTGATTTGTTATTGCTGAAAAGAACACATTTTATTTTATATTTCCAGGTTTTGTTATGCAGCATGTTCATATTTGAATTTGTATAATTTTGACAGGATATATTTTTATGGAGAGCAAAATCTTTTGGGATATTTAAAATTTAAGTTTATTTTTTATATAAAATTACATAAGAGTAAAGAAATTTGAATGTTTGTTCTTTTAACGTTTATTTCTAACTTGTATAATTTAGACAGGATATATTTTTATGGAGAGCAAAATATTATAAGTTATTTAAGGTTTGAGTTGATTTATTCCGAATAATATTCTGTCGACTAAATAAAAATTCCTTCTATTTAAAATTTAAATAGAACTTGAACAAATATGATAGTTCATATTATCCACGCAGACTTGCACGTAAGAGCGGGAGTCATCTGTTTTAACAAGCAGCATATTGCACTGATACGAAATAGACTGCCCATTTAATTATTTAGGAATGGATATATAAATTAAGATTTTATAAAAAAAATGTTTTTCATTTTTCTTCCTTCATGGATTCTGGCACCCCCAGCAACAGTTGCTCGCACCCCAAAGACTGTATATATGTATATATATATATATATATATATATAGATGTGTGTGTGTGTGTATATGTATATATGTAGATATGTATGTATATATATGTTTATATATATGTGGATGTATGTGTGTATATATATATATATGTTTATGTGTGTGTGTGTATATATACTGTATGTATATATATATATATATATATATATATATGACAGCAACACTCATCACTAACAACAATGACAAAACAATTACATTGACAATCATGTTACGTTATTTTCAAAATGTTTCCTTTTCTTTTTCATTACTTCTTTAACACACTACTTCTCCGCTGCGAAGCGCGGGTATTTTGCTAGTTTATTATACTATTATATACAGTAAAAGTATTATAAATAAATTGAATTTACACTACGATGTGAAAGGGTTGCTGCCCTTGAGAGGATGTAGACCGGGGTTTGCCATACCATTTCGGCCCTTTAACTTCCTTAGCATTAGCGTCCGTTTCAATTTCACTGCCTGACAGATTCACAGATCACTACTGATGAGGGGCGTTTCTTACGAGATGCCATTATGATGTTAGGAGAAGATGTGTCTACACCTTTGCCCGGGTAAGACTCGGGCCTGATGCTAACGCAAGACATGCTTATACTGTTGCCAGAATAACGCTCAGCCCTAACCCTGTTAGCACTTTGACAGCCTGAGTAAACCTCGAGTGTTATGCGAGACGTGTCTGTACAGTTACCCAAGTTACACTCGGTACTAACGCTTTTTGTTCTGTTTATACAGCATAAGTGATGATTGGGTATAACGCTAAGGCGATTAAGGATAATGTTAGGTCTGGGGTTGAATGGATAACACATGGGTCTCTGAACTGGCATGTTGGGCACAAGTCTAGGGGCCAAGGGTCAGGTGGACCTCTTTCAATATCCAGCCATCTGAGTCTCTGAAGATGAACCTAGATGTGGTGGTACGGATCTTGGACCCCTGAAAGTTCAAAAAGAAACTGAGAACAAGGAGGACACAAAGATGTTTGAAGTCGCACTCTCTAATGGCCATAGAGACTGAACTGACTAACGTTTAGAGTGCAGCATCTCAACGTGATCGGTGCACAAAATTCAGGGCTGGACCGTTCGTTTGGCCCCAGCAAGGACAGTGTCTGTTCAAGCGATTTAGTGGCTGTGATTTGTTGAGATCTTGTGTGAGGAAGGGAAGGGAGCCTGTGCAGCGTCAGTGAACTGACGGGGATTTGTGAGGCAGCCAGTAGACAACCGAGTCAAAGCCGAGAAATGGAGTGCGCTGAAGCAAAAAATGAGACGCAAAAGTTAAAGCCAGAAGAGCGTATTCCGTCAAGTAAAAATCATAGAGAGAGTTTTGGAAAGGGTTTGCTATCCTCAGCTCAGATAAGGACATGTACTATAGGCTGACTTTGTAACCCATTACATCAAAACATGACCTGCAAGGTCAGACCCCTAACAACGTGGGCAGCTGTCCTAACGATAGAAGTCCCAAAATGGTGGAGATCACAGAAAGCAAAATTGCAGGTCACAGGCATAAAAATAATTAAAAAACTTAAATAAGCGTCGAATTCATATATAAACATTCGGTTCCTATTCTGTGATCCCAAAACCCCCAATACAAGTTTCAAGCCTCAGAATTTCATCCAAAAAGTAACCAAACCAGAAGGCAATCCATAACAGGCAGCCAAACGGCAATGACATTATTTCCCAACATGTGTAACGCTAAATGTTTTTGCTGTCTTTGTGTGAAGCTCGCTGAAACCAACACACATTATTGCTGTATGTGCCATCTGCTCAGAGGGCTGCTGGGTGGACTGCTAGCCTGGTGGCTCTGGTTCAAATGAAGACCATCTGCTGATCTGGAAATTACTGAGGGGAGAACAGAAGGGACCCTAAAAGTGTGATCAGGATGGGGATTATGAAGATCTCGTGAGCAGGCAGGCTAGGCAGTTGGAGTGGAAGATTGACAAGAACTTGGAATGGCACCAAAACTGGCGAAATGGCACAGGCACTGATTAAAAGTTTATTGCATGTTATGCGTAAATGTGGTGGGCACCTCATAGCACAGGCAGGTATCATCAAGCCGTTTAGGAATGCCTACTGAGGCCGAGGTTATTTATTTTCCATTTGTACATTGTCAGTCAGCCATTATGTAACCCGCTTTGTGCTGAACAGGGTTGCGAAAGTCTGCTGGAGCCCAGCTAGCATAAGGCACAAAGCAGAAACAAATCCTGGATGTGGTGCCAGGGGGAACACACACAAACTGACCCCTAGTGCACATTAGGGCCGTTTCAGTATCGACAATCCACCTAACCGGCATGTGTTTGGACTGTGGGGGGGGGGACATCACGCGAACATGACGCAGGGAGTACCCGGGTGACTGAAACGCTGGTCTCCTTACTACCACTGTGCCACCATGCCACCCATTTGTACATTGTGTGCTACTCCTATTTTTACTTTCCTTTGTGTGTTTTATTTTTTGCAATAGAGACACCATCTTTTTGTACATGTTGGATTCCTTGGTCCATTTTTGGTTTGGGTACAGCTGAGCACTATCACCCTATAAATGTTTCCACCTAGTTGCTTAAACGTAATCGGGGTGCGCACTGTCTGGTCTGTTCTCCAGTGCTCCGACTACGCAGATTTAGGGTCCCGCTTCAAATTTTTACTGAGGGTACAGGCATGTCTGCTCTGTCATATACAACTGTGCATTGGCTGCTTGACTAATTATAAGGAGACAATGCCTTTTTACCCTTCAGGGTCTTGAATAACTTCTTTGACACCTGGTGCACCTCTGGACTGAATTCACCCATCCATCTTCTAGATCCACTGGAGGATACCGTCAAACCAGAACCTATTTTAGCAGAAGACAAACCATACCCTGCCACCCATCTCTCCATCTTCTTTCTGAATGATCCATTACAGGGTTCCTGGAATCAGAGGCAATCCTGGCCGGCTGCCACTGTCTTGTATAAACCTTATTAAAACCTTTCATGTTTTTCTCAAGTTCTGTAGGCCCTCATTAAAAGAACTGAGAATTTGCCTTTCACGGTAGAATTTAACGAGTATTCTTGGCATATTTGCTTCAAGTGCAGCAGTTTTAAAAGGTCAACTTGCCATTAAGTGTCTCCGGATCACTTGTTTTTACTGCCGTGCACTCAGACTCAAAAGCAAACACAATAAGCAGAAGAAGAAAAGCCGCCAGGTCTTTACTTAGTTATTCCTGGCCTGAGTTGAGGTGGTGCGTCACCAGGCAGGATGGATCTTGTCTTTGTTGCCCCTCAACTGAGGTGACCAATGCACAAAGAGAAAAACGACATTCTAGTATCTGACTATTCAGTTCAGGACCGCTAAAGGAAGTGCGTCCAGTACCCACCGCAGTGTTGTGCCTGTTTATGTTTCAAAAGGTGGCGTTGCACTATGTGAACGCTGAAAGCAGCTGTACAGAAGCACGAGGTGTCTGATTAATGGATATGTATGTTAAAATGGCTAAACATCCATTGTACAAAGCAAATAGACGCTAATCTGTCGTCTCAGGGACATTGGAAAATGAATTTCTAACTACTAACACCTACATAGAAACACACTGATTTGATTAAACACAAAGGATGACAAAGCCAACACATTTTGGACAAACTGATTAACATAAATGAAAGTGTACAGAATCAGTCCATTAATATTATCATTCAACTATGGCCAGTTGAGAATGGAGAAATCAAAATCTCCAGTCTTCAGCAGTAGCCCTGGAGAAAATAAACCTCTAACGGTCCACGGACTTTTAAAACAGAAAAAGTCAAAGACAGACTCGGACTCAGTTGTAGTTCTGGAGACCTCAGTCAACTGGCCGCCCACCTCCTCCTCGGCATTCGACATTAGAAGTCTGTGGTGGGCTGTTCAATGTGATGACAGAATCTTTTCATCCTTGGATTCCTAGGCTCCTGACCTCTCCAATGTCTTTCCATGAGCAGCAGTACCAGATGACACAGTACTCCTCTTATTCTGGGATTCGGTCTCTTCTACCACTCAGGCTGTCTAATGACTCGGATAGTTTAGGGTCCCGGTGAGATTCCCTGGGGCTTAGAGTGAAATATCCACTCACGATCACATCAACCTGGCACAACAGGCCATTTTAAGAGTGTTTTTGTGTGTTACAGTTAAAAACTAGTTTGTTTCTAATTAACCTTTGAGGGGCCCTGGCAGGTCTACGCAAACAGGTGATCATTTCAGCTTTCTTGCACAATTAACTCCAATAAGAATGCAAGGAAATAATTAAACTTGTGAACTCAAAACACCGGGCTTAAAGGGATAAAAACAACTTTGAAACCTGAGATGCCTACTGGCTTTTGGTTTGCAGCTTTCCTAGCTGGAGTTGACTTTTGTTGATTCAATAATCTTCTTCATTTGGCTGCTCCTGTTAGGGGTCGCCACAGCGGATCATCTTCTTTCATATCGTTCTGTCCTCTTCATCTTGTTCTGTTACACCCATCACCTGTATGTCCTCTCTCAACACATCCATAAACCTTCTCTTAGGCCTTCCTCTGTTCCTCTTCCCTGGCAGCTCTACCCTTAGCATCCTTCTCCCAATATACCCAGCATCTCTCCTCTGGACATGTCCAAACCAATGCAATCTTGCCTCTCTGACTTTGTCTCCCAACCGTCCAACTTTAGCTGACCATCTAATGTACTCATGTCTAATCCTATCCATCCTCATCACACCCAATGCAAATCTTAGCATCTTTAACTCTGCCACCTCCAGCTCTGTCTCCTGCTTTCTGGTCAGTGCCACCACATCCAACCCATATAACATAGCTGGTCTCACTACCGTCCTGTAGACCTTCCCTTTCACTCTTGCTGATGCCCGTCTGTTACAAATTACTCCTGACCCTCTTCTCCACTCATTCCACCTGCCTGCACTCTCTTTTTCATCTCTCTTCCACAATCCCCATTACGCTGTACTGTTGATTACAAGTATTTAAACTCATCCACCTTTGCCAACTCTACTCCTTTGCATCCTCACCATTCCACTGACCTCCCTCTCATTCACACACATGTATTCTGTCTTGTTCCTACTGACCTTCATTCCTCTCCTCTCTAGGTCATATCTCCAGCTCTCTCCAGGGTCTCCTCAACCTGCTCTCTACTATCGCTACAGATGACAATGTCATCAGCAAACATCATAGACCACGGGGACTCCTGTCTAATCTCATCTGCCAACCTGTCCATCACCATAGCAAGTAAGAAAGGGCTCAGGGCTGATCCCTGAAGTAATCCCACCTCCACCTTGAATGCATCCGTCACTCCTACTGCAGACCTCACCACTGTCACAGTTCCCTCGTACATATCCTGTACAACTCTTACATACTTCTCTACAACTCCAGACTTCCTCATACAATACCATAACTCCTCTCTAGGCACCCTGTCATATGCTTTCTCCAGGTCCACAAAGACGCAATGCAACTCCTTCTGGGTTTCTCTATACTTCTCCATCAACACCCTCAGAGCAAACATCGCATCTGTGGTGCTCTTTCTTGGCATGAAATCATACTGCTGCTCACTAACCATCACCTCACTTCTTAACATAGCTTCCACTACTCTTTCCCATAACTTCATGCTGTGGCTCATCAATTGTATCCACCTGTAGTTACTACAGCTCTGCACATCCAACTTATTCTTACAAATCAGCACCAGTACACCTCCATGCTTCCATAGGTATGTCATCTGGACCAACGGCTTTTCCATTCTTCATCCTCCTCATAGCTGTCCTTACTTCCTCCTTGCTAATCCGTTGCACTTCCTGATTCTCCCCGTCATCCAACCTTCTCTCTCTCATTCTCTTCATTCATCAGCCTCTCAAAGTACTCTTCTCTTTCCATCTGCTCAACACACTTTCCTCGCTTGTGAGTTCATTTCCATCTTTATCCTTTATCATCCTAACCTGCAGCACATCTTTCCCAGCTCGTTCCCTCTGCCTAGCCATCCAGTACAGTCCTTTTCTCCCTGATTCAATAATACATATAAATATTAGGATAATCTTTACTGTGTGTCAAAAACAACACACCAGCATTCACTCTGATTGCTTAGGCTTCTGAATGTATCACCTTGTTGATGTCATTTCACCAAAAAAAAGATCTGCTTCTTTCCCAAAGGATGTCAACTTTGACTCCTGTCTTTCAGCTATCCAAGCATTTTCTGAGCCCCAATACAACAAAGTAACAACACATCAAGAAAGCCCCTACCAGTAGAACTGAGAGCATGACAGGAACCCACCATGAATGGGACACCAGTCATTACAGAGCACATACATATACAAATCTGCACTAAATTATCAATGCCTCCATCCATTCATTTTACAAATTATATAAATTATTATTCCAGTACAACACTGCAGGAGGCCAGCAGATGTCCTGGCAGCTCTGGGCACAAAGCAAGAATTAACCCTGGCAGAGTGTCGTCCTTCACAGTCTAGCACATCAGGTCAGGTTAACTTAGCACATACGTCTTTGGATTGTGGTCGATAGAGAAAACCCACCCAAACACAGGGACAATGTGCCAACTCTACACAGCCTGACTGAACTGACAATCAGGCACAGGCCTTTGCAGCCGAGAGGCACCCGCGTTAGCCACTGCAGCACAATGAAGCCCTAAGTCCAGTCTTTTTTTTCCATATTAGCTAAAAATATAAAGTAGAAAAAAATTTGAAACCTCAGGGATCTTCTGGAAAGCTGTGCTGAATGAGGCAGGCCAGCTCACTGTCTGCATCCCTGTTTTCCAAATTCAAGTGTTCTGAAACTTTTAGAACCAAAGCCTTGGCATGTACTCTGATGGACATGCTGCCTGGTCACAGCTGACTCACCTTTGAGCTCAGAGGGGCTGTCCCCATTAGAGACCATCTTAGAACTGTGGCTGTGGATGTCACTGTTCAATCTACCACACTGACCAGCACAGCACCTGATCCCATGGCATGCAACATGCTGTGCTCTGCAACCAGAAACAGTGTGATGGAGCAGGCTGGGGATGAAAGGTCAAGTGTCTGCTGCTTGGTATGTTGACACCACCTCTCACACTCACCTGATGCCCTCTCTAGGATGTTTGCGATGGGAGGTTTCACTGCCAACTGACCCTCGCAGTACCATCTGTATGCTTTAATGCACTACTGAGACCACACCTGGAGTAGTGTGTGCAGTTCTGGCCACCACGGTAAAAGAAAGAAGCTGCGCAGAGGAGAGCAACCAAGTGCATCCCAGGACTTAAAGATATGTTCTACTCTGACACACTCAACAAATTAAACCTGTTTAGTCTCGAGCAGAGAAGACTGTATGGAGATCTAATCCCCAAAAAAATCCTCAGATGCATTGATAAAGTAGATCCAGCAGCATAATTTAAGGGTGAATCTCGTACTCAAGGACATTAGTGAAAATTAATTAATTAATTATTTGAATATTCAGTGTTATTATCACCTTCAGTCAACAAAAATGGAGAGTACTTGAAATGCATTGATCTTGAGGTTGTTATGAATGAAATTTTATTTATTTTTTTAGGCTTTCCTCCTTGTATAAAAATCCTCTTGATGTCATTTCTGGGGATATTTTACCCAAAGGATTTGAGGCTGTAATTATTTTCTTAAGTGGAGCCCTCGTTCAAAAGTTGACTTTTATTTAATGTGTTTTTGGAAGCCATTTTGTTTTGACTATGGCCACCACCATTTTGTGGTCCTGGTTGCTAGGAGTGTGGCCTCTAGGTTCATGGCATCGAGATCATTGGTGAAGGGTTGAAAGGTGGTCTTGTTCAGTACCGGTCAAAGCCTATTTTGAGCCATAGGTGGGTGGGAGTCCCTCTTGGGGTTGTTTACAGTGGTGTGAAAAACTATTTGCCCCCTTCCTGATTTCTTATTCTTTTGCACGTTTGTCACACAAAATGTTTCTGATCATCAAACACATTTAACCATTAGTCAAATATAACACAAGTAAACACAAAATGCAGTTTTTAAATGATGGTTTTTATTATTTAGGAGAAAAAATCCAAACCTACATGGCCCTGTGTGAAAAGTAATTGCCCCTTGTTAAAAAATAACCTAACTGTGGTGTATCACACCTGAGTTCAATTTCCGTAGCCACTCCCAGGCCTGATTACTGCCACACCTGTTTCAATCAAGAAATCACTTCAATAGGAGCTGCCTGACACAGAGAAGTAGACCAAAAGCACCTCAAAAGCTAGACATCATGCCAAGATCCAAAGAAATTCAGGAACAAATGAGAACAGAAGTAATTGAGATCTATCAGTCTGGTAAAGGTTATAAAGCCATTTCTAAAGCTTTGGGACTCCAGCGAACCACAGTGAGAGCCATTATCCACAAATGGCAAAAACATGGAACAGTGGTGAACCTTCCCAGGAGTGGCCGACCGACCAAAATTACCCCAAGAGTGCAAAGACGACTCATCCGAGAGGTCACAAAAGACCCCAGGACAACGTCTAAAGAACTGCAGGCCTCACTTGCCTCAATTAAGGTCAGTGTTCACGACTCCACCATAAGAAAGAGACTGGGCAAAACGGCCTGCATGGCAGATTTCCAAGACGCAAACCACTGTTAAGCAAAAAGAACATTAGAGCTCATCTCAATTTTGCTTAGAAACATCTCAATGATTGCCAAGACTTTTGGGAAAATACCTTGTGGACTGATGAGACAAAAGTTGAACTTTTGGAAGGCAAATGTCCCGTTACATCTGGCATAAAAGGAACACAGCATTTCAGAAAAAGAACATCATACCAACAGTAAAATATGGTGGTGGTAGTGTGATGGTCTGGGGTTGTTTTGCTGCTTCAGGACCTGGAAGGCTTGCTGTGATAGATGGAACCATGAATTCTACTATCTACCAAAAAATCCTGAAGGAGAATGTCCGGCCATCTGTTCGTCAACTCAAGCTGAAGTGATCTTGGGTGCTGCAACAGGACAATGACCCAAAACACACCAGCAAATCCACCTCTGAATGGCTGAAGAAAAACAAAATGAAGACTTTGGAGTGGCCTAGTCAAAGTCCTGACCTGAATCCAATTGAGATGCTATGGCATGACCTTAAAAAGGCGGTTCATGCTAGAAAATTCTCAAATAAAGCTGAATTACAACAATTCTGCAAAGATGAGTGGGCCAAAATTCCTCCAGAGCGCTGTAAAAGACTCATTGCAAGTTATCGCAAACGCTTGATTGCAGTTATTGCTGCTAAGGGTGGCCCAACCAGTTATTAGGTTCAGGGGCAATTACTTTTTCACACAGGGCCATGTAGGTTTGGATTTTTTTCTCCCTAAATAATAAAAATCATCATTAAAAACTGCATTTTGTGTTTACTTGTGTTCTATTTGACTAATGGTTAAATGTGTTTGATGATCAGAAACATTTTGTGTGACAAACATGCAAAAGAATAAGAAATCAGGAAGGGGGCAAATAGTTTTTCACACCACTGTATATAAATAATACTCCTAATGGTTTGACTGGCTCAGGCTGTAATCACCGTTACAAATGTTTTGGTACAGGCACCTCGTGCCACCCATATCTCAATCTTCCACTGGTCTCAATTTCCAATTTCTATCTGAGAATTGGTGAAAATACTATAATTTGCAGTTCTGTTTCCTTTTGCTCCTTGTGTCTTGAGATGAGTTTGTTCTTCGACTCTGAATTTCCGATTTGACCACTCTGCTTTTTGACTACTGGTTTTGACCTCTGCTTTGTTTTTTGACTCCGTTATTTCACTCGTTCCTCACTCTAACTCTTCTTTTTTTTGACTGTTTAGTTCAGTCGTTACAGAGGTAGGTTCCACAGCAGGCTGATCCTAACTCTCTTTAAGTTTAGTCTATGCTTGTGTTGCCAGTTGGGGTGCCTGATGCCCCCTGAGGACCTCCCAGAGTACACACTCATACTTTATAGTAGTTAGTGAACTGACATGGCCTTGACATTTTCCCGCCTCGTCTGTCTGCTGCAGGGTGCCCAGTGATGAACTGCCATTGTATTAAGCCTTCCACTCATTGATGCCAGGCCAGGCTCCACCTCTCCATGTTTTGGACTTTGAACCCTCAGGAAATGATAGGATGGATGAGCAATGTGTGCTAGAGACAGGAGGGTTAGGAAGGTGGCAACATCTGAACTCTCATTTATTAGGAATGCCACCAGAGAGTCGATGTACGTTATAAAGGTTGTTTAGTAGAACAGCCGATGGGGTGTCTTGTGTTCTCCTTTCCCATAAATGTTTCCTACCGCACAGGTATTTGTCTAAGCACATCGCCACAACTGTGGCAGCAGTCAGCAGGACCTGTAAAACTCATCATTGCTTTACAACAATGGCTCTCGGAGTAGCAAGAAGCCGAAGTAAGGGTCTGGTCGCGGGGTGGAGTTGCTCAGCGTAAGACACATTTTTATGGTTGCTCTTTCACATGAAAGGCTGCTTTAATTGTTGACCAGCTGCACTCTCTAGTGAGTTTTCTGATGATGGATATAAGATCCTTCTGCTCTTTATCATCTGACGATGGCATATTTTGGGGTTCTTTTTGAAATACCCGGTAACAACATGTGGGGTCTTTCTCATCACACCTGCTAACAGGTCTCCATAGAGGACACAAACTGGTAAAGAGTCCTTGGTATTCAACGGCACACCACTCAGCTGTAAAAGTAAAATACGGCTAAGGAGTTGGATGTTTCCACACTTGCAAAGGATTATGGGAATTTATGGAACGGCATTACTTATATGGAAGGAGATTTCTTTCAGAGACAGGTAATGAATCTCACATTCAGCTTTGAAGTTTTATGACTAAATCAACAATTGCTTGAGTTGTTTATTTAATGCGCTGTTGTCATGAGTAAAGAGATTATTGTTCACTAATTAAAAGGCGCAGTTTAAAAAAAAAAAGAAAGCAAAGCCCAATCTTCTTGGAAATCAGCCTTTTGTGGTGTTCTGCCCAGTTCCATGACAATGTCTCACCGTTCCCAGTTTTATTGCCAACGTCCTGGTTCACTTCATGGTGAATAAACAATGCCTGCTCTTATTGCTCCTCTCCCTCGGGGCAACAGCTCCCCTATAAAAGCAATCACGGTGTCGTCTCAGGCCAGTGACAGTCCGGTCACGATGGAGACCTGTCTTGTGCTGCTCGCGCTCTGGGCCATCCTTAGACAAGGCTATGCGGCCGTGGTGCCCACGGAGACTGGTAAGCTGCTCAGACCAATCTTCATCCTTCTGTTCTTTCTTTTTAAAACACGTTTTCCTTCTTATGATTAGCAATTTGAAAAAAAAATTACTAGACTACAAAGAACTTGTACGAGATTACTGAAAAATGTTAACCACAGACTGCCTTGAATGCTCACCATACGGCTTTTCATCAAATCGAGTGAAATGTGCAATCAGAAATTCTAATTATTTTTTGTTTATTTTGTAGGTTATAAATGTGGACAGCCACAAACCAACCACGGAGTCGAGAATTTAAGCTTAATTTCCCGAATTGTTGGTGGACAGGAGTCCAAATATGGAGATCATTGCTGGCAGGTAAATAAGTAAATGAAAGCGGTCAGTTTTAGTCAAGAAGTCAATCTTCTGAATTTGAAAATATTACAACAAGGGTTCAAATCAATTAGTCTCAGAAAAAAAGATGTTCTGTGCGAGCTGATTGGGAGATCATTTCTGTACAAGGTCAGGAGTGAGTCGACACTAATAAAATAAGTGATAAGGGATAAGCTTCCTCTTCTTCATCGTTTCTCCTTCCACCTAAAAATTATTTTTATGTTACTTACCCCATGTACTGTGCAGTGTTTGGCTGTGAAAAATGTTTAACCTCAAGTCTTCATAAAGAATTAGAGAAAACAGTTTATGCTGTAATGAAACGTAATGGTGACCCGTTCTGTCTAACAGAACGAGCAGCGTGTTAAATGTGAAGACATGAATCAATGTTAAAAAACGTCCATGGGAAAAAAAACTCACGTTGCAAAATTCACAAATCTGTTATCCAGTTGCATGCTCAAAATGTTCACATTGCATGTATTTTTTTTTGCTAAAATGTTATTACTTAGCGTACAAGATAAAAAGAAAAGACGCATTCCCACAATGCTGTGTGTTTGTATTCATTGGTCATTTGACCTGTGTGAACTACAAACGCACAGTATTATGGGAATGCGCCTTTCCTTTTTGTTTTTTTATTGATTTTAATTAAAAGCAAATAACACTCCATACAACCAAATCTAAACTAAAATTTAACCATCGCCCAAGAGAAGGAGAAGAAAGCCAACAACCAAATCAAATCTTTAAAAGCAGCAAATTGGAAGAGTATCCTTTTCCCTGATATAAAATTTTATTCTAAAATATTAATGACTAGCAGAATACCCGCGCTTCGCAGCAGAGAATTAGTGTGTTAAAGAAGTTATGAAAAAAGAAAAGGAAACATTTTAAAAATAACGTAACATGATTGTCAATGTAATTGTTTTGTCACTGTTATAAGTGTTGTTGTCATACAGTATATATATATATATATATATATATATACACACACATATAAACATATCTACATATACACATATCTACACATACACATATCAACATATATATACACATACATACATACATACATATACTGTATATAGCAAAATCCCAGCGCTTCGCAGCGATAAAAAACTGCTTTTAAATTTTTATTAAGAAGAAAAGAAAATCTTTTTAAACTAAGGGAAAATATACCAATAACTATCTTTTAAGGATCTCTTTGTATACCACGTTGTCAGTTCAGCACTCCGGTTGTAATATGACCAAGCTGTGCACTAAGATTACTTTTGAGAATGCAACGTATAATTTTGTCCAGGAGGAAAGCAATGTTGCCTCAAATCAATGGCAACCTTTTGTAGGGTGTGTCCCTGAGACTTATTAATTGTCATCAGGAAGCAGAGCCTTACTGGAAATTTGAGGCATTTCAATTGAAATGGGAGATCACAGGGTATAACGGTGATGCCAGAAATACATTCAGAGTGTGGCGCTCTGCTGTTTTTTTGTGTAGCTGCCTTCACACAGCTTCTCCTCTGCTTTATAAATGAACGCCATATAAGGCCATCGTTTCTCCTTGCTTCGCGGTTCTGTACTGTTTTATTATTCGTTTATCACAATTCTTATAGTTATTGTGTAGCTATTCGAGACTTACTTTACTGTTCAGGTACCCATTTCCTTTATTTAATCCACGGCTTGTACGTTATTTTTTGTTTGTTTATTACGATTATAGATATTTATTGATTCCCTTCTTTAGCTGACTGCCTGCTCATATAAGACGCTCCGCTGGTTTTTTGTGAAACAGCCTTTACACAGCTTCTCCGCTGTTTTATAAACGAACGGCATATAAAGCCATCACCTTGTCAATTGTGTAATGCGTTTTTGATCAGGTTTGATGCATGGAAGTGATCACTCGTACTGCGTTCAGTCAGTTCATGTGAGCTGCTCTCTTGTGTGATGTTGCGATGTCCACGGCTTTATTTAATGTTAGCTAAGACCCGGCACTTAACAGTTTCTGGCTGCACTCCGGTTGTAATATGACGAAGCTGCGCAAGCTCACTCTTGAGAATGCAACGTATAGTTGTCCAGGAGAAAAGCAATCTTGCCTGAAATCAATGGCATCGTTTTGTAGGGTCTGTCCCTGAGACTTATTACTTGTCATCACGAAGCAGAGCCTTACTGGAAATTGGAGGCATCTGAATTGAAATGGAAGATCAGAGGGTATAAAGGGGATGCGAGGAATACATTGAGTGTGGAGAAACTCTAGAGACAGCGTGTGTATTAACTTGTGGATTTTTCTGTGAGTATTTGGTGGCAGCATGATGAAGTTGCTTTTGCAAGACCATGTTAGCTGTGGAGCTCAAATCAGAGCATATTCTTTTCCTACCTTGTCAATTGTCTAATGCATTTTTTGTACAGGTTTGATGCATGGAAGTGATCACTCGTACTGCATTTAGTTAGTTCACGTGAGCTGCTCTCTTGTGTGATGTTGTGATGTCCACGGCTTTATTTAATGTTAGCTAAGACCTGGCACTTAAAAGTTTCTCGCTACAGCAATTTTAACTCCGTTACAAAGTGATCCAAAGTCTCGTTTTTACCTCGTGTCTTCTCATTAAACTTGTATCTCATGAATAAAGTATTCGGCATTTTTCTTCAGCGCTCTTTGGGAGCTCTTCCTTCTTTTCCACGTACTGCGGTCACAGTCAGTTCACATGATTACGTGGGAGGCGTGATGATGTCACATGCAGCTCTGCCCCCCACGACTATCGAGCTAAAGTCCATTACAGTATATGGAGAAAAATAGGTTCCAGTTATGACCATTACGCGTAGAATTTCAAAATGAAACCTGCCCAACTTTTGTAAGTAAGCTGTAAGGAATGAGCCTGCCAAATTTCAGCCTTCTACCTACACGGGAAGTTGGAGAATTAGTGATGAGTCAGTCAGTCAGTCAGTCAGTCAGTCAGTCAGTCAGTCAGTCAGTCAGTGAGGGTTTTGCCTTTTATTAGTATAGATTAGATTCCACCATATTTTTAAAAAGGTTTGATCTGATCCTCTGAGTGAGAATTAGATTTTTTTCAATTTCAGATATTATTGGACATCACCTCCCCACTGACTTAAAGGTGGTGGGCTTTGATTCTCCACTTGAGGAAGATAAGATAATGCGTCTTTCCTGCTCATCTTGTCCACTCATTTTGCCGGAATTACCTCTTAGAAATATATTACAAAAAAAAAATGCATGCATTTTGCATGTTTTGAGCATACAACTGGATAACAGACATGTCGATTAGATGTCAGAAGTTATGTAAGAACTTCACTTCTTATGTTACTCGAGTTACCATTTCATTACATTACATCATAAACTATTTTCTATTATTCTGTGTGTAAAAAATGGGATTTAAAAAATTTCTTGACCACCACTACAAACTACTTGAGGTAAATAACATATAAGAAAAATATTTTTTGGGTGGAATATTCCTTTAACAACAGCTGAAAGAGAAGAACAAGAGATGCCAATTATTCATTAATTGTAGTGGTGTTCAGGTCTGTCAGTCTGTCTGTGCACTGGTAGCCTGAGTCCGCCTAAGACAGAATGGGCCCCACTCAGTGTCAGGGCACACAGCGCCAATTTACGGTCACTGGCAAACCTAACATGGGGTTGGCATGGCATGTCCGAGGAGGTCTGAGTACTTTGAGAAAAACCCCAAGCTGACACTCGAAGAACTTCTCAGCTCATTGCCGTCAGCTGGGGGTTTGCTCCAGGCCACATCAAAAAGACATGGGTGTCGGCTTATTCTCCGACTCCATCCTGGCTCAGAGTGTACTTTAGGCCATGGACTAGCATCTGGCCCACTGTCAGTAATGTCTGGATTGGCTCTCAATGACCCTGGGACCCTGAACTGAAATAAGGAGGTGGATGGATGGACATTTCATCCTTAGAATCTTAAGCTTCTGATCGAATGGTCAATGTTGGAACTCTGTAAATAGTGAGCCAGTGAAATGATGCAGAACTGTCGGGACTTTCTTGTTTTATTGTTAACCCAATGCTAACGTCACTATTTGTATGTTCGGGTGGGTTGTTGTGTCACCTAAGCTGATTCTAAAAATAATAATGTAAATACCTGTAACCTAGTCCTGCTCTTGTCTCTAATTAATCATATTTATATAGAGCTCTTCTAACCCAATCAAGGTGCTTTACATAGACAGTAGGGAGCCACTTCAGCCACCACCAATGTGTAGCCCCCACCTGGATGATGTGACGGCAGCCATTATTGTGCCAGTATGCTCACCACACATGAGCTATTAGGTGGTGAAGGAGTGACAGAGATAGCTGGCCGATTAGGGACAGGGGATGATTAGGGGGCCAGAATGGACGATGCTGTAATGGGCAATTTAGCCAGGACATCTCTCTATTCCTTTTGAAAGATGCCCAGGGTTCTTTGATGACCACGGAGAGTCAGGACTTTGCTTTTATGTGTCATCTGAAGGACGGTGGCAGTTTTATCAGCACAGTGTCCCTGTCATTGCACCAGGGCATTAGGATCCACACACAGACCACATGTAAGAGAACCCCGACGGCCTCACTTAACACCTCTTCCAGCAGCAGCCCAAGCTTTTCCTAGTTGATCTTCCATCCAAATGTTCTTTGCTTCAGGTAGATTACCTGTTATGTGGTGCACACGGTGTGGCCGCTGGATAAGCGTGTGTTAGGTTAGCTGGAAACGTCGATTGGCCCTGTGTGAAGGTGTCTGACCTGTGATGGACGTGTCCCTCATGCCGGATGTTGCAAGACAAGGCTCTGACATTCTGTCTTCCTAAAAGAAGCTCAAGTTGAATGGATTGATGGATGGGCAGAAACTTTCAAACCAAGACAGCTGTAAAGTTATAACCAACTTGGTCCACATTCTATTAAAAACATGGAATTTATATTAAATCAAAAAATCTGTGTCCTAAGGAAGAAGGGGTGCTGGTGTCATATTCTTGCAGACTGATTCTGGGTAAAGTTCTTTTGGGTCTATGATTGTTCCAAGATGTTAATTACTTTGAAAGTAGGAAGACTAATGATTTACCATATCATACCATATAAAATGAGTGAAGTGACATGTTGGAAAAATGTCTGTTTGTAAGAAGACTGTTCGAGTGAGACCCCATCACAGGCTCCCACCTGCACAAAGCAAGTCGAGCGATGGGCCAACTGAGAGATCAACTTGTAGTTAAGTAGAAGAACCTCACGTGTGAGAGCTGATGTGTGTAATTCCATTAACTTTCAGGATTTTGTTTCATTCTTTTTCAGATTTCTTTGCAAAGAGATGGCCACCATATCTGTGGAGGCTCCATCATCACTAGAAAGTGGATCCTAACAGCAGCCCACTGTTTTCCAAAAGAGTAAGGAGACCCTTAATTATTATCTTTTTGTTAGACATTAACATATTCACTTGGCCATGGTGTAATGTCCTGCCAGTTTCTACTGTCTGTCATATCTGAGGTGGGCTCGTCTCTTATGTCTGATGCTGCCAGGATAGGCTTTGGTTACTGTAGAAGTGAATTTGATTCAGTTGGTCTGAATATGAATGAAAGTTCTGTTTAATCAATAATTTAATGTGATCACAATGAATTGTGCTAGGAAAGGAAATCCATTCTCTGCACCAGCTGACATCACTTGCTTTAGGGAAATTATTCATTACGTACTTACAGAGGGACTGATAAGAGAACGGAGCATGGCTTACTCTACAGAACACAAACTAAACTTCAAATGGAATATTTGAAGAGGATAAAGGAGTTCAGGATCACAAAAGCCGAGAGCTCTGTGTTGTAGTCGCACAGCCGTGTCTTTGATCTTTCACTAAATCACACATTCTATGAGCCACTATGCACAATTTTAAAAATAACCAATTCTATGGTCTACAACAAAAAACACCCAAGTGCTCAAAGAACAGAGTTAAATGGTCTCTAATAACTGGTGGGGTCTGCACAAGGACAAGGTTGATGCTGGAAGAAGTGTTGGTGAGGCCTGTAGGGGGCGCTTATCCAGTGGTCTGTGTGTGGATCCCAATGTAGTGACGAGGACACCGTGCTGTGACACTGGCACCATCCTTTGGATGAGATGTAAAACCAAAGTCTTGACTTGTTGTGGTTATAAAAGATCCCTGAGCATCTTTCAAAAAGAGAAAATCTTCTTCTTCTTCATTCGGCTGCTCCCATTAGGGGTGGCCACAGCGGATCATCTTCTTCCATATCTTTCTGTCCTCTGCATCTTGTTCTGTTAAGCAGGGTGTATCCCGATGGCCTGGCTAAATTGCCCATCACAGTTTTGTCCATTCCGGCCCCCTAATCATCCCCTGTCCCTTATTGCCTACTGTCTCTCTCACCACTTCACCACCTAATAGCTCACATGTGGTGAGCATACTGGCGTGAAAATGGCTGCCGCTACACATTAGTGGAGGTTAAAGTGGCTCCTACTGTCTGTGCAAAGTGCTTAGAGTGGTTAGAAAAGCTCTATATAAATGTAATTAATAATAAATAATAAGGTATTGAATTATCACATTGACCAAAAATTACACTTTGCCACAATACCTTTTAAATAATTCAGGCACTTCCTTTATGAATTTCTATGCAAAGACTTACATTTACTTGTAGCAATACATTCAGAAATGACACGGCAGACATTTGAGTAGAATTCAAATCACATGACATGAACTTCTAATAAAGACGATGTCAGCCATGAGGACCAGGATGACTGTTAAATAAAATGACATTCGACATTTTCATACAACTTCGTTTATCACAGTGCAGGATGGTGGCGATGCTAAGAATTTCACCGTACTCTGCTTGCGTGTCAGCACAAGTCAAGTCAAGTCAAATTGGCGAGCATGCACTGGCAGTGTGCGTTACCGCACCCACTAAACGGCGAAACAACTCGGGATCCCAGTTGGCAACCCCCCAGGCAGACATGTAGTCCAGTCCCACCCTCCAGAAATTACCCTTTATCTGCCGCAGCCAGGTGTTATGTGGGCGACCCCTTGGCCTGGTCCAGCCACTTGGGTCCCCAACAATGAGGATCTTACAAGCCGGATCACCCTCGGGGAAACGCGCCACATGGCTGTAGTGCCATAACTGACGCTCCCTCACAATGAAGGTAATGTGCCTCACTAGGGACTCTATGAGCAACTGCTCATTCGACACAAAGTCAAACCAATGGTACCCAAGGATTCTCCAAAGAGACACAGTACCAAAGGAGTCCAGTCTTCGTCTCAGGTCACTGAATAGCATCCATGTGTCGCCACCTTATAGCAAGACGGGAAGCACCAGGACTCCAAAGACTTGGACCTTCGTCCTTTTGCATAGATATTGGGAGCGCCACACACCCCTTTCCAGCGACCTCATGACCCCCCATGCTCTCCCAATCTGTCTACTGACTTCATAGGAAGAGTCACCAGAGAGGTAAGTAAAATCCTTGGGTACCGCTGGTTTGACTTTGTGTCGAATGAGTGGTGGGTGAGGCACTTTACCTGCATTGTGAGGGAGCGTCAGTTGCGGCACTACGGCCATGTGGCGCGATTCCCTGAGTGTGATCCGGCTCACAACATCCTCATTGTCGATGACCCAAGTGGCTGGGCAAGGCCAAGGGGACGTCCACTTAATATTTGGCTGCAGCAGGTAGAGGGTCATTTCCAGGTGGCAGGGCTGGACATTGTGTGACAGCCTGGGGGGTTGCAAACTGGGATCCCGAGCTGTTTCTTTGTGTGGTGGGTGTGTTGTACCAGTGCATGCTCCACAACCTGCCTGACCTAACATTGAAGTGTTGGGGACAGAAAATCTAACTATCATCCATTATACTTTCTGCCGCCATTAAAATAAAGTCATAACACTTTAGTTTAGGTACTATAAAAATACATCTATTACTCACTGACTAATGTTTCATCAGACCTGAACAAAGCCTTCTCTCGGTATCACAAAGCATTAGTAAGGAGTTTATTCATCTCATTGTGCATTGTGACCTAAAACTTCACTTTGGAGTCGTCTGTGGTGACTTAATTGAGACACATTTCTCTTGAAATTTAGTACAGGACCTGTGAATCCTTCATAGTCCAACATGCCACACAGCACAGAGTTCAATAACTCATCTACTGATGTCTCATAAGTGTTATGAAGACCAAAAGAAGCCTTTTTTAAGGTCTTGTGACATAAGAGAAAATGAGTAGTAGATGCATTTCTACAGTCCCTAAACTAAAGGGTTACCAAACAATCATTCTCAGATTTAAATATGGTCACCAACAATAACACCATCATTAGGTTTGCTGATGACGCAACAATAATGGGAATGAGTCAGCTTACAGAATGGAGATGCGACGACTGGTGGACTGGTGTGAGTGTGATGGTTTGTCTCTTAATCCGGACAGGACAAAAGAGACGGTTGTTGACTTCAGAAAGGCCCATCACGCCCACCGAGGGCCCTGCGATGGAATTGGTCAAACCCCTCAGTGAGCGTCTAGCAGCTGACAACCTCCACATCCAAGAAGGTTCAGCAACATCTTCACATCCTTCGGCGACTCTGGAAGACAGGCCTACATTCCCCCTCCCCATTCTCACCACATTCTACAGGGGCACCACTGAGACCACTCTCTGGTTTGGCTACTGTAGCGTCTTTGACCACAAAGTCCTGCAAAGGATAGTACAACAGAAAAGAATGTTTGAGGTATCTCTGCAGCTTCAATAGCTGTTGCTTCTGCAAAGCCTACAACCTTGTGGAGGACCACTGCAACCCTTCCCATGGTCTCTTTGGTCCACTTCCATCTGGTAGAAGGTACTGCAGCACCTGAACCAGTTCTGCCAGGTAACACCACGGCTTCTACCCCTTGACTGTCTGGACTCAGAACTCTGTGCTGCCCCACTGCTGTCAGATTTGCTTCTGGTAGTTTATGTAAATGCAGTACTTTTGATTCTACTGTTGGTTTTTTATTATTAGTAGTTATTATTTCTGTATTACTCTCTATTCACTTACATATTATTTATTCACGTATCTACTAGTAGGGTGTAGTACAGACTATAGGACAGTTCTCACCTGTCTTGCACTTGTTCCTTGCCAATGTCACATGTGTACTCTTTGTGTATATGCTAGGCCGCGGTCCTGTTACTTCACGTCACTGTGTGCTCGATACCGTGTATGGAAGATGTGACAATAAAGCCACCTGAACGTGAACTTAAACTAAGAGTGTGACCACTTACCTTTCAATGAGGTGTGGCATAGTGGTTAAGTGTTTGGACATCAGACCCTGAGGTTGCGGGTTCAAGTCCCGCTACTGACACTGTGTGACCCTGAGGGAGTCACTTGACCTGCCTGTGCTCCATTTGGAAAAGCCAAAAGATATGTAACCAATTATATCATAAATGTTGTGAGTCGCCTTGGATAATGGCGTCAGCCAAATAAGGTAATGTAAATAATCAATGTAAAATTTATATTTTAATTATTTTATTTTAATTTTTGTATTAATATTTATATTTATCTTTTTATTTTTTCTAGCCTTAACAAGATACTGAAGTCACTGCGAGTGTCCATTGGGGACCATGACCTTTCCATCAAGGAAAAATGGGAGCAAAAACTTTCAGTGAAACAAGTCATATGCCACGCAAAATTTGACCCTTTTAATCCATTTAGCTATGACATCGCCATGCTGGAGCTGGAGAAAGAAATTAATTTCAGTGAGTTCATTTACAGTTCACCCCTAATCTGAAATCATACCATTAAGAGTATTTGAGCATAACAAACCAAAATGTATATTGAATTGCGATGCTTTGACATTAAATGTGTGCTGTTTGAGTTAATCCAAATATACATTTAATGTTCAGCCAGGCCTCTGGTTGCGGTAATTCAACAGATACGAATGAGTGCATAGAAGCTCCTTTGAACGAACTTTCATCGAGAGACGTCTGTTTTTTTGTAATGCAGATGCATGCTTAGCGCTGGCTAACAGAACTGCACACTGCAGACACTCTCACCATCTTAGAGCATTTTGTGCTTTACAGCAGGGGTCCTCGATCCCGGTCCTGGAGGGCCGCAGTGGCTACAGGTTTTCATTCCAGCCAGTTTCCCAATTAGACTTCAGTCCTTGCTGATAATGAAACTTGGTGTTTAACTGTATGGCTTGTTAGCACATTCATTCATCAAAGACAAATTTCATTACGTTGTAGATCAGAGGTCCTCAATTTCAGTCCTGGAGGGACGCAGTGGCTGCAGGTTTCCATTTCAACCAGTTTTTTAATTAGAGCCCATTTATTTACTACTAAAGCAATACATTTTTTGGGCTTAATTTTAGTTATCTTGCCTGTTACAATTCAGAACCCTTAATTGCCTATTTTAGCTTTAGCAGCTGTATTTAAAATTTTAACTGTTGCCTGTTTTGTTAATCAGACTTCAGTTAATAATAAAATGCAGATAACCAATAAGCCAGCAACTCTCCAGCCAACGTGCTTCCTTTTAAACCTGTGCATATGCACCATTAAAAGTGTCTGTGTTTAAAAAAAATGTGTAGAAATAAATGAGAGGGGAATTGGAAGGAACATTAAGTTTAATTCTGTTCTAGTCCACAAAACACGTGGATAATGCTCCCAGGTAAAGAAACAGTGCAATTACAATTTCTCTTGGATGAATGAAAGCACTAACAAGGCATACAATTAAATAATAAGTTTCATTACCAGCAAGGATTGAGTTCTAATTAGGAGATCAACTGGAAGGAAAACCTGAAGCTACTGCTGCCCTCCAGGACTGTGATTGAGGACAACTGCTTTAGAATGTCTAGCAGGTGACACATTTTAGTAATCTCTGTCACAGCTAGGAAGGCTCAATCACCAGTTGGCCGTTTAGCTGGGTGGTAGAATTCCCAGTGTCCCCAGTACACGTTCCAGCTGTGCCATCCTGGGGAGTGCAGCTGATGGAAATGGTAAGTGGCACTCATCAGTGAAGACATGGCGTCTCTGCTGAGTGGTCAGGTGCCAGGTAGTGTTGGGAGTTTGTCCCTTCATTATGCCTTCTCCAACTCTGAGAAATTGTGTCGTTGCTAAGAACTGAAGGGTGTTAACATACTATACAGACCTGGGGTTCATTTTATTTTAAATTGTTTGTAATTTTAAAGTACAGTAATATTGCTTCATGTTGTTTTATTAATAAGTCTATCCTTGTAAAACCTACTATATAATAAAACACTAAGCTCTGTCTGTCCAGCCTCTCAGAGCAATCTGATTGGTTAGTGTGGCTTTGGTGTGATTGGTCAGTTTGGCTCAGGTGATGCAATGAAAGAGGAAGTGTGAGTGTGAGACGCACAAGTAAGAGTAAAGGTGCACACTGAGAGAGTCACCTTTAAAGACGGAAAGTAGAAAAGTGGACAGGAGGTGAGAAAAACACCTCGAAAATGATGACCGAGTCTTACGGGAATGTAATCGAGAGACGGAACACCGGGGACGAGACGTTCAGACACATACAGATGCAGAGGAAAGGAGCTGAAGGTACACAAAGGGCAAGAGATAACAAATATTTTTCCAATTATTATATTACCTGTCTTCAACAGGTAGGTTATAAAGCATTATGGATTTTTTATGATATTTCCATTCATGGATATTTTCAGAGAAAAATTCCAACTTAGGTAAAAAATTGGGTTACAAATATCCACAGGAACTGTCTGTACCTTCGTTCTACTCTCCATTTCTTACGTTCTTGCTTCTCATTTCAGATGACAAAGTGCGACCCATATGTCTACCTAATGCCAATGACAATTTTGCACCAGGGACACTCTGCACTGTAACTGGATGGGGGCGTCTGAAAGAAAGTAAGTATGTTTTACATTTTTTGATTGCAGAGTTTTGACGAATTGTTTAATCAATGAATAAATTAATCGTGTTGTCTTCTGAAGAGTCTAGGCATTTCTAGCCTGTGAGTGTTCTCCAATGGTCTTTCATGGTCAGGTATTCCAGAACTCTCATCACATATATATATATATATATATATATATATATATATATATATATTGTAAACAAGAGAACAGTTATAAGTTTTGGGGAATCCACCCCATATATTGTCAGTACCAACACAGTATGGTCACGAGCTATCATAAAAGACTGTCATATCAGACTGATCTGGAGTCTTATACTTTCTTGGCAGGAAGGGGAGGGATAGGAAGGGAAGTGAGGTTAGTAGAGGGGTGTGGTCTGGAGTCAGAAGTGGGTGGAGTTTTTTAAATGGTTTCCTTTCTGAAGGTCTGTGGAAAGGGCATTAGTGCTGTTCATCAACCCCAGTCTCCCCAGTTCCCCACAGCGAAGCCCTTAGACTTTCTCCCATGTGCATGTGCGTGACAATATATATTATATAAAGAGAGAGAGAACACACACACAGGCATGCGAGAGAGACACACACATACACAAACACAGGTGCACACGTGTATTGTTGCAATGTTACTTTTCTTGGTTGTTTATTAAATTACGGATTTTTCAAATGTTCATGTTTTTCCTTGTGCTTAAAACTCATTAAAAAAAGGTGTTTTTAGCGAGCGGTTCGTAGCGTTATAGTGCGAACTCTTGCAGTGTTAGTTTTCTCAATGTTATTCAATGTTTTTACATTTAGTTTACTATTACGCTGTGCATTCTATGGTGTAATTAACTATATTTGTGCTTAAAAACTTAAAAAAATATATATTTACATACAGTTTGTACGGTCTGGAACGGATTAATTGTATTTACATACAATCCTATGGGGGAAATTACTTCGGTTCACGACCAAATCGGGTTTCGACCGGCGTTTTTTAACGAATTATGGTCGTGAACCGAGGTTCCACTGTATTACTGTTAGGGAAAATTACAGGCATTTTACGGAAATACAAAACAGTATTACTGCGAGAGAAACTTAAAGGCACACAATACAGGGACGCATATTACAGCCACATACAAGGTCCCTTGCCATTTAATATAGATTGTTCCTACTAATGTTTATGCACTACTGTTCTAGCGCCCGTTATTGTAACGGGCTTAATGTCTAGTATATATATACAGTATATATGTCTGTATTTCTGTCCGCTTTTCACGAGAGAACGACTTGACAGATTTAGACTTGTTTTTTTTCTATAATTTGCTTAAACATTCCGGTTGATTTTGCAACTTATCTCATAGCGCTAAGAATCATAGTTTACTTGCAGTACCGATTTATTTGTGTGAATCCGAGAGAGACCGTGGGTCAAGGGGAGGGGAGGGGGGCAGGGCCCTCCTCACTCACGCGTCAACCTCGGGGCGTATCTTACATCCGCTTAGCTAGCAAACGAGAGAACTACTTGATTTGTTGATTTTGTGACTTCTCTCATTGAGCTAAGTATCATAGTTCACTTTCAGGAGTGATTTATTCACGCTAATCCGAGACAGAGATTGCGGGCCAAGGGGAGAGGGAAGCGTAATGTCAGGAGTAGGCAGCTGAGCGGGGCCCTCCTCACTCATGCGCCAGCCTCCATTTGAGTTGGTCTACCTATCGCCACGTTTTGGAGTGTACCTTGCCTCCGCTTAGCTAGCGATACTTGTTTGTTTATTGGTTTTTAAAGTTTGTCCACTTTCACAACTACAAGGGCTGAGCCACAGGGGACGGCTAGTATATATATACATATTGTAAAAGGAACACAATAACACAGGTGTTAAGGGTTGGGGAATCCGTCTCCATATACTGTAAAGTCAGTATTTTGGTTTTTACGGTCAGTTCACAGAAGATGCAATACAGACATTGAATGGGAGACAACATTGATCATTTATGAGGTGGGAACGGAAATGGGATAGCTGGGAAAAGAGGCACAGGGGATCTTGGGATGCGTGACGTCATCACAGGAGAACTGGAAGAAAAGAAGGGAACCTAGAAGCGGCACGGACTTCAGGCCATGGCGGTGTTTTCTTGTCTTTCCTGTTAAAATAAAAGAGAAATTGGTTAGTACACCGTCGTCATCTCCTGCCTTGTGGTTTTGAGCTGCTTGTCGGGTTTTTTAGCTGCTACCTAATCGCTCATGTGTGACAATATATCTATCTACTGTATATATATATATATATAGAATATAATATATAGAATTAAACAAAAGAAAACAACAAAAGGCACACAAACTCACAAGTCTGTTAGTGAACTGGAACAAGATGGCCATTTCCTGGGTTAAGTGATCATGTGGCAGGAAGCGACAGGTGCAGGCAAATGGACGACAGAAGTGACATCAGTGACAGAGTGGTTGTCAATCTTCTGTTCTGCCAAGGGAATGAAAGAGAAGGCATTAGAACCAGCGGGTAATTACCATAATTAAAACTCTTAGGTAGTCTTCCATGTACAAGTGTGTGAGTATATAGTGAGGATATATATTTATATATTTATTTATTTATTTATATATTTATACAGTATATGTAAAGCTCCTTGTGTTTTTGCCTAGTATGTAAGGTTTTACACACACATTTTCAATTCCTTGACTGTTTACACATGGTGGAAGGCATATGTGTTACGGATCATTCACTGGTTTGCTTGGCGAGTGCCTTCCTTTGAGCCCTTTGATTTGTTTTAGTGATTTGCATTTTAGAGAAATATTGAAGCAGGAAGAAGCTGAACTCTCACATTTATTTATAGTATTACACCAAACGTTCCCTTCACTGCTTTCATTTCTTCACACTACTGCAGATGGACCACTTCCCACTAAGTTACATGAGGTAAAGTTGGCAAAGCTTGAGGACAAAAGGTGCGGCAGTGTGCTGTCGACACTGAGGAAGTCAAAGGGACACACGGTGTTTTGCGCTGGTTTTGAAGAAGGAGGTAAAGATGCTTGCCAGGTAGGTGCCATCAATGAACAGCATGTGTGGACTTTACTCTATCGGCGGCCTATCTATCGACACGGAGACCTAAGCTTAGCTGCAAATCGGTGAAGAGAGGAAAGGAGACATTGTGTGGATAATCGATAATCTTAGTGACAAACTGCTGGCCTGTTCAGCCTTATCTGCCGGTGGTAAGAGCCATTTCTAAATCAAGGAGCTCCTCTGCCCCTTCTAACTTCTACCGGCATGGTCAGTGCTCACAACGGTACGGGAGAATTAGGGAAAGTAAATTAATCAATAAAGAGGTTTAGACTAAATGAGTCAAAGTCTGCTTTTCAGCTTTGCATTATGGAAAGACGTTTATTTATGTTGTTGCTCCAATTATTGATCATTTATATGTAGGTTTGTAGGTCTACTTCATTCTTGAATTAGTAAGGTGGTCAGCTCCTTGCTAAGTGAGTTATTCTCAACAAAACCTGATGGTGAACTGGTAGGCTGTCCCTGTCGACAGACAGTTAACTGTCAATTTGCTTATATATTTGGAAAAAAATGTAAATGTTTCCAAGAAAGATTAAAGTTTCTCTCCCATGTATTGTTAAAAACAACAAAACAACACTAGAGTGTTTCTTAGTCATGCTTTTGCTTGTTTTCCTACTCAGGGAGATTCTGGGGGCCCCATTGTTTGCCCGAGGGAAACGGGCACACTGGTACTTGCTGGCATCACATCATGGGGTATGGGCTGTGCTCGCGAGTGGGCGAATAACGCAGCCAAACCGAAGATAAAACAAGGATCTCCAGGAGTCTTTACCGACCTCAAGTTATTCTTAACCTGGATTTATGAAATTCTAAATCAAGGTAAAAGTGATCCATGCAGATATGACACCTCTCTAGTTTATGAGCTTTTTTTGTATTCAATTTAATATTACACAAGCAAATTGAGCTAGATTTACATTTAAACTTGAAAGACTGGGTAGTGGCCATGGTAGAGTAGCATATAGCATTTCCACCTCCCAGCACCTGGCATTATTCTGGCCTGGCATGCCTTCTGTATGGCTGCTAGATGTTCTTCTCTGGCGCCTGTTGTCTTCCTGCTACATTTTTATAGACCATCCCATATTGGCTGATGATTTGATAAAACTCGACCAGTATGGGAGCACGCATTTCCCTGGCATGTGGGAGACTGGCATCCCGTGCGAAAGCGGTTCCTGTCCATGCTGGGCACAAATGATGCGGCGAAGGTGTGGAAGACTGGAAGGAAAGGGAGAACTTAACAGCCAGTTTGAGTAACTTTATGGTCTGCTTATTTATTTATTTATTTATAAACCACCTACAACTGAGCACCAGCAAAACCAAGGAGCTGGTGGTGGATTTTAGGAGGCCTAGGCCCTTCATGGACCCTGTGATCATCAGAGGTGACTGTGTGCAGAGGGTGCAGACCTATAAATACCTGGGAGTGCAGCTGGATGATAAATTGGACTGGACTGCCATTACTGATGCTCTGTGTAAGAAAGGACAGAGCAGGCTATACTTCCTTAGAAGGCTGGCGTCCTTCAACATCTGCAATAAGATGCTGCAGATGTTCTATCAGACGGTTGTGGCGAGTGCCCTCTTCTACGTGGTGGTGTGCTGGGGAGGCAGTATAAAGAAGAGGGACGCCTCACGCCTGGACAAACTGGTGAGGAAGACAGGCTCTATTGTAGGCACGGAGCTGGACAGTTTGACATCCATGGCAGAGCGGCGGGCACTGAGCAGGATCCTGTCAATCATGGAGAATCCACTGCATCCACTGAACAGTGTCATCTCCAGACAGAGGAGCAGCTTCAGCGACAGACTGCTGTTACTGTCCTGCTCCACTGACAGACTGAGGAGATCGTTCCTCCCCCACACTATGCGACTCTTCAATTCCACCCGGGGGGATAAACGTTAATATTATACAAAGTTATTGTCTGTTATACCAGCATTTTTATCACTCTTTAATTTATTGTTTTTTATCAGTATGCTGCTGCTGTCTATCTATCTATCTATCTATCTGAAGCTATATTTAACAAAATAATGGAATGAATACTATGCTTCTCCATGCCATCTCCATTTAATGCATCTTAATTTTTTTATCATATACAGGGACTGAGAATCGAAGGAAGTCAGCATCAAGTAAGAAATGTTCCAATTCTCTCAACATTCTTGTACTTCTTCCAAAAGCATAACAAAGAAAATGTTATTAAGCTGTAACGGACTTTTGCTGACTTGCTACAGCTGCCATGCCTGCTTTCCACAAGTGGCAGAAAGGCCGCACTCTACGTCAGGCCTGTGTGACTAATTTTACACACACCAGTTCCTTGCTGGCTTATTCAGTTTAATTTCTAGAGCAGAAAGTTTGTGGATAGAGGGACACGGAGGGCATTGTTAACTTTGCTTTGCAGTCAGCACATTCTGCGGGTCTACAAGGTCAAGCATGTGAATGGCCCTTTTGTGGAGTTTAACAATAAGCCGAGGCTTTCGCCCCCTCCGCCCCGTTTCAGATTTAGCTTTGGCTTCCTGTCCAGTGATGTAGTGCAGTTAGAGAAAGGTAGAAAGTGAGCTTCCTCCTCCATTTAGTTAGTAGTCGGGCGGCCCAGCGGTGAGCACTGCTTCACACAGTGGTACGATCGCAGGTTCAGTCTGAGCCCCTTTCCACTATCTGTGTTGGGCTCTGCACATTCTGCCTGTCTTTGTGATGGATTTCTCGGAGTATTCCAGCCTCTTACTCCAGCTAAATATCGAGGCCATTTTAAATTTACAAGGAGTGTCGGGGTGTGTGTGACCAGTGATGGCACCAGAATGATCCCTGATGCTGTTGGGGTAGGCTTCAGCTTCACACAATGCTACACTGAAAAAATGAACTGGCATATTAGGCAGATCACTTGTTTTGGTAATAATTTTAAAAATGTGCAGTTATAACCCATTGATGTCACTGAGACAAACAAATCAAATTTACTCTGATTTAATATTGTATAGCATTAAAATGTGAAATGTCCAAGGAGGCAAGTACTTTTGAACTTTGCCAGTTCAGTGTTTTAAGAGGAGACCTTTATGGCAAATTTCACATGTAGAGTAACATCAAGGAGGTCAAAAATGGTGTACGTATCCGCCTTAATAAAATGATAAGTGTCTGTGTGTTCACCCAGATGCTATTATCACTGTCTTTCCAAAATATGGCACATCACAAACATTTTAGTAATCAAATGCATTTCACTTGTCATTCCAACAGATGGTGCACCACAAACACTAAAACTGCTTTTACGAATCCCATACCGAATGGCATATCACATAGACATACGCACTGCGAATGTTAACTCTGAGGTCAGCGTTGGTTATTTAGATTTCAGCCCCTCTTAGATGGGTGGCACAGTCAGTTCAGTATAAAGCACAAGGTGACATGAAAAGAGTTCAGACACAAAGGACAGCCCTGCAGATTCCCGATGCCTCACCCCTGGCTATCAGGTTGGTTTTCATGTCCATTTCTGCACTAAAGCAAAACTTCCAATCTCATCTCCAGAAACTCTCTCCATGTCCGTGTCTCAGCTCAAAGTTCATTCACCAGGCCGTTTCAGCCCTGACCCAAACTGCCTTTCTGATTCCTGACTCCATAGCGTTGAGGTTCCTTTAAGCGCCATCTTAGTGTCACTTCCAGCAAGCCCCCAGAGCTCTGCTGTTGCCCCAGGGATTTAACTCTAACCAGCAGCTGTAGATGTCCCTCACCTCACCCTGGTCTCCCAGTTACCTTTAAAGGGAGATTCTCTCGGGTAGCCTCTCAGCTGCCTGCTATAAAAGAGATAACTTGGTCCTAATCTTGCTCATGTACTACTACCTGATAGATGGAGGTTCAAGAGCAAAAATGCTTTACAGTGCCAACTTTCAATCCTTGGGCCCATGTATCACCCATTACAGGCCAGGAGGTCCTCCAGTTTCCTGTCACCACTTTGCTCTCCATCCTAATAAAGGTCCAGACATCTCTGTCACTTGCTGGGCCGCCAGTCCACTAGAAGCTTGGCAAATATGGCACACTCTTAGACCATGTTTTTTTCTGACTGGGGCTGATGCCCCTCCCTGCTACCCAACAACCACCTAACCTATAGGATGTACCGCCCTCTGGCAGCTCCTGCATTTCTATACTGGCATCTGCATGGCCTCTTTGATGGCTAGTATAGCTCCTAGTATGGGAGTCTGTTGTGTGACTTGCAGCTGCTCTGCGCCAACATGGTGGTGTCCCTGCACATGGCATCTTCTTACTTCTTACTTGCCAGGCCCCCCTTTTGAAAAGGCCACAACTTGCTGCCAGATTATTTATAATCCACCACTGTAAATTCATTAATTTTCCAAACCTAACTTATGCAGTTAGTGTCGGTGCCCCCTTTTAACCTGATCTCAGCAGAGCCTGGAAGGCAGACATGTGACAGTATACTGAATATAATGCAAAGCCGACTAACTGATTGATTTACTAACTCACTTATTAACAAATCACTAACTCCCTCTTAGGTATAAGGTTGAAATATACAACATGGTACAACAGTAGGTATCTGCTAAGAAGGTCATCTCGATATATCAATATTTAGTTGTCAAACCCCCTCCCTACTTTAGTAAATCTAAATACCAAAAAATAATCCAATACCCTCTTGGGTTTGATTGAAATTTGTGATGTTAACAAAAAGTGAAAATTTAGCTGACATGTTGTTTTTGTATTTGTCGAAATGTATTAATATTATGCTAATTTGCATGCCCTCTGTTGCTCTAAGAACATGGTTTATGTAAATTAAGGGTGGAGCAAAGTGATTGATGGGCCAAGCAAACAACACCAGTAACCAATAGGGTGGATGGATGACTGAAGGCGAGGCGGTGACCTGGACAGCATCGTTTGTTATTTGCAATGCATTATGAGAAAAACTATATTTATCATCATATTTCAAAAAAGGTGTGCGGACAGAGTTGCTCAGCTGACTGGCTTCAGTGGTGAATTTTTCAATGAATGCGTTTTACGGCAAAACGAGAGTAGAGGGTAGCATCCTGGCAGTATGTGAGCCAACAGATCAGTCAGTTAGAATTTCTCATTTTAAATGCAACACAAAGTCAGAATCCTGGGGACCACCCCGGTGGGAAGCAGACCCCAAACACTTCCCATTGTGCCAGGCACACAGGCCTTTAAGTGAAATCAGCTCCATTTTAAAGCCGACTTTCCTCCCCTCATTTGCCATTTAGAGCTGTGCAGTTCCGTGGATGGTGGGCTTACAGGAACAGCGGGACGCATCGACTACCCGGGCGCACCACAGCAGCACTATGGAAACAATGAGTAAGTGATACCAGCCATTTTTGAGACAGGATGACTTTCCTATTCCTTTGTGGTACAGATGTACAATAACTCTAAACTTTGTACTTTTTATCTTTGGATTTTGTTTTGATCATTTCAGGATTATATTATTGAAAAGGTGAAACTGGCCATGCTACATTGGCCCTGTGTGGGTGTGGGTCCTGGCACAGTATACAGGTTTGGCTCTTAATGGAACCTGTGCCAGCGCTCCGGCCCCCTGCGTCTCTGAATTTGATTAGGTGGGCTTCAGAGTGTTGACAAAGACAGAACCATTAGTATCTCACACTCCTCAAAGGTACCCAAGTGAGATGTGCACACATTGTACCTCCAGGGTTAATCCAACACTGAGCTGCAGTGCGTAAAATCAGCAGCACACCACACATTTAAAAGCTCCAGCCCATTATAAACACTCACAGTTTAAAAGCCAATTGCATTTCCAGTTAGTCACTTTAGTCTCATACAGTAAGGCTCCCTTTGTCCCCTCCAGACCCTGCAATGTAACAAGTGCAGGCTGAACGATGAGCGTCGCTTTAGGTCTAACCCGAGGCATAAACAGACACAATGAAACAATTTAAAAATAAAACGCCTGACCACAATGGCACTGAACTGACGCAAGGGCGGCTAATAGGCATACGTACTCTCCACGTCGACGATGGCATTCCTGTCCCCCCAGAGCCTGAGTTGTGTTGCTATGATTCATTCTCACAGCAATTACAGAACTGTAACCATAAATAAATAAATAAAATCAATGAGGCAGCAAAGAGACTTTTATGGGGGTCATCTGATGGTAGAAAAGCAAATTGCTTGCGGCCGCTGCGTCAAGGAGTTAGGCTGGCCTATTCAGGTGTAACTGAACAGAATAATCATTTTAAAAATATATGAAACTACAAGCGTATCATTCACAATTTACAGTACACCTCCTACTAGTCACAAATGTCAGTAAAATCCAAATAAAGCCTCCATCGAGGTCCACTTAGGCAGCATCAGGTGAGGGTGGTCTCAGATCCAAAGTGTCATTAAGGCCACACAGTTTGTTGAACTCTGGTTACACAGCAGGGAACTGATGGTAGCCCCTTTTTGAAAATGTTGGGGGGGTGGCACATAATAAAGGATTGCTTTAGGATGTTTTCTCAGCAAAGAAAATCGCAAGCCATGTGTAAACATTTACTAGCAGTTTTTAACAAATCAATTACAGTACACTGAACTGGAAAGTTGGTCTAGAATTCTGTTTTACCAGAGATCCTACTACGTCTGTGAGAATACAAAATCAGATCACACATTCAGGTCACCAGACCCTGACATTTTCCATTTTAATTGAGAATTTCAAGCAGGGAGGACTTTCACCCGTTCAGATGTGTCTGTGAAATTCCAGAGGAAGTGCGACTGCAAAGATGAATTAATGGCGCCCCCTGCTGGTAGCAAAGCAGGCTGGGGAAAAGTTCAGCTTATATTTGCATTACATTTTACATTTTGGTTTGTTCACTTAGCACATGCTTTTATCCAAGAGTCCAAACATAACTGGGAAATGTCAGCTTGTGGACTGCCTTAAAACAATTGTCACCTCAAGTGAAGAAGTCCAAACCGAAGAGCACACAAGGCAAGTGACACTCATCTTGGCTACGAGGAAAAGAGCAAAGCTCCAAGTTAAACATGTCAGAAAATATCTGCTAATTTTATTATTTGCAAAATTATTTTTATGGTATGATTATTAAAGGTTATAAATATCAGCACATAATATGCATGTCTCAGTAAGTGAAAGTAGTGTGGTCTTTGTGGCAAAATGTTTACTGTGAAGAATCCTTCAATATAAAAATATACAGAAATAGAAAACAAGGAACAGTGAGCTGATGAAAAGAAACTCATTAGCCAAGGCTGACAAGGCTGATGTTTGAATATCATCTCATCTCATATCTCAGGTCATGTCATCTCATCTCATATCTCATGTCATGTCATCTAATCTCATGTCATATCATGTCATGTAATGTTATCTCATGTCATGTCACGTCATCTCATCTCATATCTCATCTCATATCTCATGTCATGTCATCTCAACTCATCTCAAATCTTACATATAAACGTCTATGTGTGGAAGTGTGTGTGTCTGTCTGTCTGGCCAAGAAGTGAAAGGTGGAGTTGGGCTAAGGTCTTCACCTCCCAGGATACACAAGCGAGGCCAGCACATCAGCAAAACGAAACCTTTGAAGAAAGACAAAGTCGCTTAGCTGCTAATACACAAGTAATGCGAGCACATTGGCAAAACCAAACCTCCTAGGAGAGAGATGCCCAGAGTAGTTCTTTTCAATTACCTGACATCTCTATATTTCAATTTTTCGTTTTTGAATTTCAATATTTTCTAGGACCCCGGGCTTTTTATAGCACAGGCTTACACAGCTAGTTTTCAAATAAATATTTAATCCACTTTTGGCTCACAGTGGGCTGGAACGTTTGAATATCAGTTACTGTTAGTAATGATAATATGCTAATAAACAGCAAATAGAGAAGAGAATGCAATTGTAAATTAAATAAGTGGTCAAAGTTAATTATTTGCCAAAAAACGAAGGTTCCAAATCCAAGAACTTTGCATGTCAGCCTTCATCCAGTGTGCTCTTGTATATCTAAGTTTTACTTAGCACAACTGTAAGTTGCCCCACGTTTAATATTATATCTCCTTTCACATTGACTCGTCTCATATACTGTGGGCTATGAGGTGCCAGTGGGTTTTATGCTGGCCTGGTGTCCGTCCTTGTGCCCAGTACCAATAGGATTAGCGGAGACCTCATCCACCTTCATAAAGTCAAGTTAAAATGTACAGTATTTATAAAACACATTTAAGGACACTACAGTGCTGCACATGAAAATAGATACATAAAGTCAAAGACTGATGAATGAAAGTTAATTAAAAGAAGTAAACGTAAACAATTGACAAATAACAATAAGCAGCACATAAAAAAACACATCATGGGAGAAGGAATGTGTTTTCAGTGAAGATTTAAAACTTGACAGGGTTGGAGTTGCTCTCATCTCAGGCGGCCATCACAAAAACACAATCCAGCCCTCCATTTCTTTCACTTTGTTCGGGGTGTGAACGGTACCCGGGCACAGACAGGCGGACATGTTGTTTTGACACCACCACACGTTTATTTACAAATTATTTACAATAATATTTGGTCACCAAGACCCCAGTTCATTGGTCACAAAGACCTAATCACGTGCACAAACCCCAAACTCCCAATGTCCTGGCCACAATGCCTTTCTTCGGGCCGCCTCCACTCTTCACAGCTTCGTCCTACCTCCACCCGACTCCAGCCCTGAATGACGGGAGACGGCCCCCTTTTATGAAGGACCCGGATGAGCCCCAGGTGCTCCCGGCAATCTTCTGGCCACGCCCCAGCGTGGCGGAAGTGTCGGCTGTCCTCCCGGCTGCTCCCCGGGCACCGTCTCAAGTCTTCCCCCCAGCACTTCCTGGTGTGGCAGGAGTGCTGGGGAAACAAATCCCCAAGGCATTGGGCGCCTCCTGGCGGTGGCCACGGGCCCCTACAGGGAAGAGCTTCCAAGCCCTTGACCCGTGGCTCCCAAAACAACCCGAAGGCGCACCCCGTGATCCAGGCGGGCTCTGACCCTCTTCCGGTCCCTCCTGGCGTCCCGGCCGGGTCATAGCCCCTGGCATCCCTGACAGTGCCCCACAGCCAGCGAAGACCACTCGTGGGTAAGAGCGACCCGTCCCGCGAGGGCAGCAGAGCTCAAAGCGGGTCCCACTCGAGGATAGCCGGGTCCGGCCCGCACTCCTAGCAGGGACAGGGGCGGAGACACAATCCGACACCAACCCATGGTGCATCCCTGTGCCTCGCACAGGTTGTGCTCCCCCCTTTTACCGGCACCCCGGGGCCTCCTCGGTAGGCACCCCCTCCGGGACCTCCACGCCCCTTTGTTCTGAGCCACTCGTTCCCCCGTTGGCTCCTCTAGCTGCGAGCGCACCTGCGCACCGACAGAGATCCTTCTGCAGGCGGCCCGACATCAGAGGGCTGTTCCGCCCGAAGGGTTCCTTCAACTTCGCCGGGTCCGTCCCTACAAAGAGAACACAGGGGCAGAACCGCTGCCAAAGCACCCAGCTCGTGCCACGCGGGCAGCGTTCCCCCTCCAACGGCACCCGGCACTTGCCTGATCGGCACCCTCTCCGCGGCTTCCGTGTCCCTCTCGGCGATGGAGTCGTCGGCACCGCCCGCTCTCTCCGCCCGGCCTCAGGGATTCCCTCTGCTCTCCCAGAGGGCAGCCAGCCACGCGTGCACCCAGCAGCGCGTCTCACCTTATCGGAGGAATCGGCACCCAGCCCTTTATTCCTCCCTTCACTCTGGGACGCCCTGGCGGTTTGAGACTCCTTATGGAATAAAAGGCGCCTCTGTCCTGTCTGCGTCCCTATAGTGCGCGCAAGACCGCAGCCAACTCGGGCGGGGCGCTAGGACCCGGGCACTTAGCAGCCCGTGTCCCTTCAGCGTCCTCACGGACTCCCCTCGCCGCGCATGCAGTCAGCGGCGCCGCACCTCCTGTCGGAGGGCTGCTTACTCGAACTGATCATTGTCTTCACAGCCTTTTCAGCAGCCCTCCCATATGCTTTACGGAGTCGGCTGTACTCACCGTCTCCGCTGTACCTCTCCGGCTGGAGATTCCAGCGTCGCGCCGTCCCGTTGTCGATAGTAACGTTCTCAGCGCCCGGCGCCTTCTTCTCCAGTACCAGCACCTCAGCCCGGAGGGCACATAGCACCTGTAACACCGCTGCCCGGCGGGCTGAAGGGGCGCCTCCAGCTCCGCCAAAGCAGCCGGCAAAGACAGGAAGTTAACCGACGCAGAGCCTACCTGACTGTCGGCCTCCGACGCCGGCCACTTCCTGTGGGCCTTCTCCTCCGGCCCAATCGGGTCACCCCCCTGCCCGTGATGGACATTCCCTGGTCCCGCCTCTCTACAGTCATCGGCGGGCACGCAAGACACACCGTCCAATGCGTGCCTGTCAGGGGAGGGACTTCGGTCGCGGCCATCTTGGCTCCCTTTCTGCGGCGGCGTGCTTGCCGGCAGCCTTGCTGTTGCCAGCGCCTCTCGAGCTGCAGCGTCTCCTCCTTCGCAGCCCTCGCGGCTGCCGCTGTGCTGCGGGCCCGCAAACCAGCATCGCCCGCCACTGGCGCGGATCCTGGAGGTCCCTGCCTGGAAAACAAAACACGCCCGGCCCCCAAGGGCCGGCTGCCGATAGGCAGGGAACTCACCTCCCAGGTCCCGTCATACCGAGGAAACGTCCTCGGCGTGGCCTCTCCGGACGCCATGCCGTCCCGGGCGCCTCCAGCAACGGCGCGCTCGTTGGAGACCGCTGCACTCTTCCAATGCACGCCGCCCGCCCGCTTCAGGGAATAACGGCCCTCCTGCGGACCCCTGGCGGTCCGTGGGGTTCCTTACCCAGCGGGGCTGTGTGCACGCAGCACCAGCGGTACGTGGGTGGGGTCCCCTGCTGCACCGGGCCGTCCACAACAATATTTTTTTGTACAGGTCTCCGCCTTGTAACAGGCGGAGCATCCTGCCGACTCGCCAGATGTGAACGGTACCCGGGCACAGACAGGCGGACATGTTGTTTTGACACCACCACACGTTTATTTACAAATTATTTACAATAATATTTGGTCACCAAGACCCCAGTTCATTGGTCACAAAGACCTAATCACGTGCACAAACCCCAAACTCCCAATGTCCTGGCCACAATGCCTTTCTTCGGGCCGCCTCCACTCTTCACAGCTTCGTCCTACCTCCACCCGACTCCAGCCCTGAATGACGGGAGACGGCCCCCTTTTATGAAGGACCGGATGAGCCCCAGGTGCTCCCGGCAATCTTCTGGCCACGCCCCAGCGTGGCGGAAGTGTCGGCTGTCCTCCCGGCTGCTCCCCGGGCACCGTCTCAAGTCTTCCCCCCAGCACTTCCTGGTGTGGCAGGAGTGCTGGGGAAACAAATCCCAAGGCATTGGGCGCCTCCTGGCGGTGGCCACGGGCCCCTACAGGGAAGAGCTTCCAAGCCCTTGACCCGTGGCTCCCAAAACAACCCGGAAGGCGCACCCCACGTGATCCAGGCCGGGCTCTGACCCTCTTCCGGTCCCTCCTGGCGTCCCGGCCGGGTCATAGCCCCTGGCATCCCTGACAGGGGTAAGGCCAGTAGCAACTGGTCAGATGATCACAGGTATCGAGAAGGTGTCAGACAGATAAGCTGGGGTCAGACCATTTAAACACTTAAAAGTGTGCAATAAAGTTTTAAAGTCAATTCTAAGACTGACACTCTGCATTGCAAACGTTACCGCGGAGGTCCACATTGATTACTTGGATTTCACAGCTTGCCTTTGTCTACGACAAGTTCAAACTGCAGTACACGTATTTCCAGTAGGAGCACCGACAGGTTAGGTGGCTCACCCACACAGTCACAAAGTCAGTCGGAGGAGGGAGTTGAACCCGACACCCTTGGCAGGCCCTGAGGTCCCGTGTGTTAGCCACCCCACCACACTGCCTGTTCGACTTACTCTATCTGTCGTTTATAAATATAGCCACTTATTTGGATTAGTCGACTTTTTTTTTATTATTAACATTTTTATTCACATTCAAAGCATTTTTGCTTTATGGAATACTTTCCATAATTTGAACATGTTCATTTTGTTGATTACGTAAGAACTATTAAAGTTTCATTTATTCTATACAGCATACTTGCTACGTTACTTGGTTGGGAGCATCCGTTGATAGCACCTCGCCGCACCCACCACACAATGAACCATCTGGATTGGGACCCAAGTACAGCGGGTGACACCTCAGCACCACACTGGAAACAGTGTGAGGTTTTTTAATGGTGGCTGAAGTGCCAGTCAAACCCCCAGGTTTTCCCTGCAAGCCTCATTACTTATTATTTGGTTGCCTCCTTTATTTAAGGTGACTTACAAGATCTGAGATATTATTTTGATCCCCCCCAGTTGGAGTGCAGACAGGTGAGGTGACTTGCTGGTCAAGGGTCAGTAGTGGGATTTGAACCCACAACCTCCAAAGCCATAACCACCACACCACATTCAAGTTATGGGAACACAAACAGGTCACGTGATCAGCGTCACATGGTGCATCGCAGTGGGGGGTTTCAAGAACTCCAATTCCTGATTCATAAAGGCACTCCGTAAATGAAAGTGTCATCTGAAAATGGACTGCACAGTGGCATTTTGGGTAGCACTACCGTCCTCTGGATCCAGTGTCCTTGGCTTGAATCGCTCACCCTGTCTTTGTCTTTGTGGGGTCTGCATGTAATTCCCTGCACCTCCATGAGTTTCCTTGCAGGTCCAAGCAGACATGTAGGTTAGGTGTGTTGGTGATTCCACATTGGGCCTGTGTGTGTGTCTGTGTGTGTGTTTGTGGACCCTGCGATCGACTGGTAGACCCTGTGTGCCCAAGGAGGCTCGGATAGCCTCAGACACCCCCTGAATTGGATTAAGTGGGGGTGACAAAGCTATGGTATGTTTTTGCATTATTTGTCCCTGCTGCTGTTTAACATTAAAAGCAAATGTGTATTACTGCTGCTGTTTTTCTCTTCATTCCAGAATGTGTGTCTGGTCTATAAATGTTCCAGATGGCAAGCATATATTGCTGGAGTTTTCGAAATTTGACCTGGAAGCGGAGGCTACCTGCAGCGCTGACTCTCTAATGATCTTAACTAGCAACGACGTATCGATTGGTAAACACGCGTACCACCTTAAACGTTCACTTTACTGCTCCATATCTTGTAAGAGATCCTCTTAAGCATGTCTTGATTTGTTATTGCAGGGCAGTTTTGTGGCAGGAATAATCCTCTGCCCATGCTCATTGAATCAAATAAAGTCTTCTTGAAGTTCACATCTGACTTTAGTGAATCGAGGACCGGATTCTCTTTGACCTTCAAGGCTGTGGCGCCACATTCTCAAACAGGTACGTTCAGGTTTATGTCTTTTTACTTAGCCATGTTTATACAAAAACATCCATATACTGTAGACAAAAGCAAAATGTCTCTCCCAGACATATTGACCATACTTAGCTAAACAAGTCTCTACAACCTTAACACCAGTGCCAGTTACTTTGCCCCCTGGGCCAAGCTTATTAGTGTGCCAACCGACTGTTCGGTAGCTAACCCCCATGATCTGCACCCTAGGTGAATTCCTAATTGGCCTTAATGGTGGCACTGGCCTGCTTAATACTTTGCTACCTGCAATGTTTTTTTTTTTTGTTATAAAGCTGCGTTTCAGTGGAGGAGAAAGGATATTGTGAAAGAAAAATGAACTGCCTGCAAGCTACTAAGGGTTAAAAGCTGACAAAGCTGTTTTGCTATAGAGAGAGCTTAGGAGCTCATGACGATATGGCGCATTGCCTCACCCACCACATGACAAACCAACTCAGGATCCCAGGTTAGGACCCGGGTGCAGCCATATGATGGGTGACACCTCAGCACCACACCAGTTCAGATGGAGTACAACAGTATGAGGTTTTTTTATGGTGGCTGGGGTGTCACCAACCCCCAAGTTTTTTCCCTGCAGGGCCTACATGCAGGGCTGGGTGCAGATTAACGTCATACCCAGGATTGAGCAATTGCAGGTTAAGGGCCTAACGTAGTAAAGTCACCTTTGGCATTTATGGGATTCGAACCGGCAACCTTCTGATTGCTAGTGCAGATCCCTAGCCTCAGAGCCACCACTCCACCATTTTGCGCTAACGGCAGGTTATTCATACAGGCGTCTGTCATAAGACAGGGTGCAGTAAGAAGCTGACCTAGGACAACTAGCTCTTCAGGAACGCGTCTGTTAAACACAGGAAAGATGACCTTTCTTTCTTTAGGGCCCCTTAGGACACGTACACAAAACACAAACAATTGTCTGATTTGCACAATGGAAGATGAAATGCTTAGGTAAACGACACTATGCTTTCTTATAAGGGAGGGAGAAGATAGAAAAAAGGGGAAGTCTGCTCTTCTGCCTTGCAACCCATGAATCCATATGTACTTACCGGTGCCTGAATAAAGACTGATTTGATTAACAACTCCTGTCTTCCTCGCGGGTTGCTTCCACAATATCATGGAGTGCTCGGAATGGGGGTCTGATTTCCAGTTTGTTTATCATCACCCTCTGGCACAAACCTAACAAGTCGGCTCCGCTAATTTTGGCTTCATGTCTGGTAACCTGCTGGAGCTTTTTTCAGATCTGTATTTGTCAGGCCACTAGACCAGGCAATGGAGCAGAAAGTGATAACAGACTGGATCACACTGCAATAAAAAGGACAGCATGAGATCGCTGTTCACTTTCAATGGAGAATTGATAGCTGAATTCATTTAGCACAGACAGGTAGCATATCGATATTCTACTTTAGGGTATAAATGGTGTGAGGTCCTAGTTATGTACGTTAATTCAGTTGCTCTTTCTATCTACTCTTCCAGAAGAGTTCTTGCAGTAAAAGTGACATCTTCTAGTTGAAGTCATTGCTCTTACTGAAGTTTCAGGCCGGTTTACATTTACAGATCAGGCAACTTAACAAAATAAGGGCCAAATGCTGGCCTGTTTGTGGGCAGGTGCAACTTCTACACTTCTTGGTTATGCATTGTAATATTATTTGAATTCAAAACTGTGCTACTGTATATGTTACAAAAACAGGGCATTATGATGACATTTGTGTAAAAAAAAATATATATAAACGGAGCAAGGACAAGCATAACTTGGCAGATAAAATCTTATCTCAGGTTGTTGTACTTTTTCATTGTAAGAGATCTCTTCAACTGTGAAAGGCAATGAGCCATTAGGCACGGCAGTGGTGCCAACAGACGGGTGCGAGGTCGGTATGACTGCCAATCTCTGTGGGGTTTGCACCTTCTCCTCATGTTCTAGTGTGTTTGCCCTCGCTACTTTATCCACTGGTCCAAACCACTTTTTGAGTCGACGTGCCCATTACCAGCAGCTGAGGCCATCCCAGCAGCATCTTACAGAAGGAAGAAACCAACCCTGGATGGCCACATGGCAGGATATCGTAGGGCACACTGTCATGCTGTCCAGTTAACGTGTACTCAAGGAACACCCGATGTCCACACAACAAGTGGGCAAATGAAGGCCCAAGGACACAAGAAAGAGGCTGTTAAAGCATCAAATACACACAAGGCCTGATCAAAGCTGGCTGCTCCTTGCTACATTGGTCTGAGTTGCTGTTCATCAAATGTGCTGACATGTCCACTTGCCTACTAACCAAATGCCACAAGCACCAGCAGCTCTCCCAGCCATATCACAAACCCTCTCCTTATTGCTTCTCTGCCTCCATGCCAGTCCAGCCACTGCCTCAAATCGCTCCTCGACTCCAAGTTTGGTGAAGCAGTGCTAAGAAGTGGCCTTCAAACCCCACCATGAGGTTACTTTTTGAGAAATTTCTGGTGGTCCAAAGTATCCATTCTGAAAATTATGGCAGGAAAAAAAGTTTTATGGAGCAGCCATCTAGTTGTTTGGAGGAAACTCTCCCAGCCCTGGCACTGGCAGTTGGGCTCTCCTTACGTTGGTGCCCACCTTGTAATTAGAATATCTATAGGCCTTTAGGGTTCATTATCACTCTTGGGTTACTTAATCGCTTGACTCCTAACATGTCCGTACTGAAAACTCCTTCATAGACAGACAATCTTTCACTTTATTTAAAATGCATATTTTAGTTGTTCGTGCACACCACCCTGACATGACCGATTATGAGTTGGTAAGTAAATGATCAGACATGCTGTGTGCTTCCATCAATCTGCAGATTCTGGCTGTGGATCAGTCGCTGTGCTCTTGACGGAAGGCACCATTCAGACCCTGCACTACCCAAGGCTGTATGAGTCGAGGTCGCACTGCCACTGGATTATCCACGCTCCCAAGGACCACATCATCAAGGTACCGCTGCTCCGTCAAGTGTCAACCAGACGTGTAACTGATTTCTGCTCTCTTTCGTTATTTTTTAACACCTTTAGAAAATGAAATGAAGACAGAAAAGTGTTCTCCAAAAACAGTCAAAAAAAATGGAAGTGAGAAGTGCACACCAAGTAAGAATTGCAAGGAAAGAATGTGAAAACTTTGCTATCTTGGCACAGTAGTAAAGTTTGTACAACTGATATGAAACTTGTCCTTCATACGTTTCCAGCTGTGTCCCTGTGAGTTTAATGTAAAGTAACATCTGGGATCCACTGTTTTAAATCATTTCAATCATGTCCCCTTTTCATATCTCTTTGCATAAACTGAAAAGGCTCAGCTTCTTTGAACTTTCCTCCTCCTGCAGTCCCCAAAATCAGCCCAGTCGCTCTTCTCTGGTCCTTCTCTAGCACTGCAAAGTCGCTTCAGTAAACTGGAGACATGAATTTAACACAGACCTCCAGGAGAGGCGTCACTAGTGTGTTATATGACTTGAGGATCACCCCCCTTGACTTGTACCCCACACATCATGACCTGTTAGCTGTTCCATTACTTCTGAACGCTGTCTAGATGTGCATTGTGTCTCCTCGGCCCTTCTCATAATGGCTACATTAAAATTTCAGACCTCCCATGGTGTATTCAAACGTCACATTTTGACTTCCTACATTCAATACTTTACATTTACTGACATTAAATTTTGTTTCCCAGAAATCAGCCCAGTCCTGTATGCTGTAATGAATCAGCTGATTCGACATTATACTGCATCTGTCCTTCCACATCCGCAAATCTGACCAGAGTACTTACAATATTCTTGTCCAGATTGTTTAAGTATATTAAAAAGACACTCGGCCCCATCACCGACTCCGGAGCGACACCACTTTCACCATCACCCAATTCTGAGAATGTTTCTCACAGCGTATCCCTTTATTCCTGGTGTTTAAGCCAATGTTGTACCCACCTTTATACAGCACCCTAAATTCCCCCATATTTTAGTATTTTTTTTAATACCTAGCCTTTCTGAAAATTTAAGTAAATAATATTATATTGTATGTACCTTAATTTTTGTTGCTTCTACATTGAATTCTGACATGTTAGTAAAATATGACCTCCCTCGTCTAAACTTATGCTGATTGTCCCCAAAAACTCCTGATCTTGCCATGTGCTACTTTTCCTTAAGAAAGATTAATTTCCTGTGTTGCATATTAAACTTACTGGCCTGTAGTTACTTGGATCAGCCCGATCGCCCGTTTTATACAACGGGATAATATTTCTTAGTTTCCAGGCTTTAGGAATTTCCCCAGGGTGTGGAGTAGTAGGGAGTTGTACCGTGTTAGCCATTATGGATATAATGAGAAGTCAAGCAAAATGACACCTTTTATTGGCTAACTTAAAAGATTACAATATGCAAGCTTTCAAGGCAACTCAAGCTCCTTCTCTTGCCTGAAGTTACCTTGAAAGTTTGCATATCCAAATATTTTTAGTTAGCTAATAAAAGTCATTTTGCTTGACTTCTGATTTCACCCAGCATATGGAAAAATATAAAATAATGTAAGGATACCGCTTAAAGCTGGGGTGTTGTTCACTTTCAGGCTTCCGTATCCCTCAGTTTTCTAACTCATTTACACAGTTCAGGGTCATGAGGAACCAGTGACCATCCCAGCAGCACCGGGATCCAACCCTGAACAGGGCGTCAGTCCCTCGGTGGGCACACACACTCACACACAATGTCGGATGTGGGACATGAACACAAAAACTCCACGCAGACAGAATCCTGGCCCAGGATTTGAAACAAGGACTCTGGACGTGTGAAATGGGAGTGATCTCCAGTATCTTCAAGTGGATACCCAAAGGAATATTTATGAGCAAAACAGCCAGCTAGTTTCTTTTTTTCTGCTCTTCAACCACCCCTGAGGCAGCTCACTTTCTCTTACCAGTCTATTAATAAAAAGCACGTATCTGCAGATAATTGCACTCCTGGGTTTCTCAAAGGATGTCACACTTTCTTGTTCAAGTAGCCCTTTGTGTTTATTTCCAAATAAATTCTTTTTAGTCCTCAGAGGTTAATTTTTTTGAGTTCTTCTGTCTGTATGGGTCCCATCTTTTATAATTTTTTTACTTTGCATTTGAGAAGGGATCATCATAGCGGGATCATCTAAAACACCCCCACATGATAAGGGATTACTCTGGTGTGTTTGATGGGTTTATTCAAACAATAAAATCAAACTCTTTAAAATACAAAAAAACTCTTCCAGAAGGACAAAAATGATCAGTATGAGCTTTGACTGTCTCCTGAATTTTGTGTTCTCAGCTCAGCTTTGAGGATTTTGAACTGGAGCCTTCGGACGACTGCACTTACGACTCACTGAAAGTCTACGGGGATGCAGTAGAATCTCAAGAACTAGGTAAAGTCTAGTCGACAAATGTCAAAAAAGTTAGCAATTTGCTTAAATGACAGATGTTAAGAGTTACTTCATTTACTTAAAAATCCAAAATGACATCCGTGTGGTCTGACTTTCACTCCATTGTTATTGTTTAGTTAATCCAAACAATTACTTGATTTCTAAACTGAATTCTGTACAATGGTGGCACAGTGGTTAGTGCTGTTGCCTTAAAAATCCAGCATCCTGGTTTCAAATATCCATATCCAAGGAGAAGAAGATGACATTACATTTAGATAGTACTTTTCTCACTTTACATAGAGAGTGGGCATCCACTTTAGCCACCACCGATGTTCAGCACCCACCTGGGTGACGTGACAGCAGCCATTTTTGCTCCAGTACACTCACCACATATTAGCTGTTAGGAGGTGAAGGGGTGAGAGATAGTTAGCTAATTAGAGATAGGAGATGATTAGGGGGGCATAATGACCAGGTCTTGGTGGGCAATTTAGCCTGGACTTTGGGATACACCCATCTCTTTACAAAGGATGCCCAGGGATCTTTTATGACCACAGAAAGTCAGGGCCTCAGTTTTACATCTTATCCAAAGGGCCGCGCCATGATTATAGCACAGTGTCGCTGCACTGGGGCATCAGGATCCACATTCAGACCACAGGGTATGCACCCCCTGCTGGCCTCACCAACACGTCTACCAGTAGCAGCCCAAGTTTTTTCCTAAGTGCTGTCGCATCCAAGTACTGGCCAGGCCCGTATACGCTTAACTTCATGTGCATTGCCTATTTTGTGGTGCAGGTGGGATGGCTTCTCGTCCCCGTATGGAATTGTTGGCCCTCCCGATATCCCCAAAGACAGGTCAGGGTGACTAGTGATTCCAAGCTGGTGGACCCATTAATATATTGGCACCCTGTCCACAGCCGATTCTGGCTTTGTGCCTAAAGCTGCTGACGTGGATCCCCATCACAGTGTATTTGATGAAGCGGGTTCGAGACAGATATGAGTTATGAATTCAAGAAGAGTCGAACTGCAGCCTGCAACACATACTGTATGTCGTAGGTCAGGTAATGCCCACAATGTCAGTCATGAAACACCCTTTGAGTCAGATAACGCTCCCACAACCCTAATCTTAACGACAGTGTAACGGGCCCTAATGTTAACCATAGCCTAATGGGATGGCCGTTCTGTGGCTGATCTTGAGGGCGTTTTGTGAAGTTGGGGCATCACATGACTGACCTCACATGTACTGGTCTGCAATTACACACTGCATGTGGCTTGTTTCCACCATTTAGCACACTAATATTCTTAAATCAGCAGACAATATGGTTACATTATTGAGAATATTTTCTAAGCTTGTCAGCTTGATATTGCCATGTAACAACGCTTTATAAAATGGAAATGTACAAAAACAAAAATAAGTTGAATAATTGGAATTAGTAAAATGTCCTTTGGTAGCTTGTGTTAATTCTACAGATTAAGGGAAGAAATGTGATTTAAAAATGAGCTCAAATTCATACAGTATGGTTACAGAAATGTAATCTTAACTAGAATGCTACAATTTAGAATAAACAAAATTATAAGGTGCTTCCTACAATATTACCTTTTTTTCTATCAGAGATAGAGCAGTGGAATTTCTCCAGCTTTCTGACATTTGTTTTCTCTTGCAGCGGCCTTGTGTGGTCTAGAAATCCCCCCTCCTGTGGTCAGCGTTCAGAATTTGATGGTTCTGTACTTTAAGTCTGATGTCACCTATGCATATCGGGGCTTCCGTGCAAATTTCTCCTTCCATGCTGTGGAACGTAAGTCTTGAAGTGTCTCGCGTCTGCCCTTGAACTGGAGATGCTGATGAATTTGTGGTCTTTCTGTTTTTCTGCTGGATTACACAACATGGCACTAGTATCTCATGTACTTAAAAGGACGCTGGTACACTACTTAAGAAAAGAGAAGGAAAACAAACAAACAACCAGTCTACCCTGGGACATGACATGCTGCTCAATAGACAGCTAATGCAAGTCTTGGAAGATGACGCTTCTTTAAAGGAATTTTCCAACAAAAGATTATATTTCTTTATATGCTACGAGCAATGTGGTTTGTAGTGATGGTACATAAGCTTTTTAATCTAAGGTTTTCATGCAGAAAGTTTCTAAAAGAGTGGCTTTGTGCCTAATGCTGGTGACATGGATCCCTATCACAGTGTATTTGATGAAGTGGGCTTGAGACAGATATGAGTTATGAATTCGACAAGAGTCCAACTGCAGCCTGCAATATGTATGTCGTATGGTCCTATGGTGACCAGCATCATGGTGGCACAGTCAGGGCCTGCAACACCATTAAGGCGAATTAGGCATTCACCTAGGGCGCAGATCAAACCCACCCACACAGGTTAGCTACTCAACAGTAAGTTGACGCGCTAATAAGCTTGGCATAGGGTGCAAAATAACCTAGCACTGGCACAGGACACAGTGGTAGTGCTGCTGCCTTGCAGTAAGGAGTCCAAGGTTTGTGTCCCGGGTCCTCCCTGTATGGAGTTTGCTTGTTCTCCCCGTGCCTGCGTGAGTTTCCTCCCACAGTCCAATGGTATGCAGGTTAGGTGTGTTGCTGATCCTAAGTTGTCCCCAGTGTGTGGTTGATGTGTGTGTGTGTCTAAGTGTTCACCCTGCAATGGACTGGCGTCTGTCCAGGTTTTACTCCTGCCTTGTGCCCTATGCCAGCTGGTATAGGCTCCAGCAGACCCCCCACGACCCTGTTCAGGGCTAAGCGGGTTACACGATGACTGACTTACCAATGGTGATCAATACCAGGCAGATATCTCCAGAAAATGAAAGCAGTCCACAAATGTTTATGGGGGTCATGCTTTTGAACTGAAGACAGGACCTGTGACCAATGAATCTATGTGAAAGTGCAACCCCATGTGAATGAACTTCCTGTTCGTGGACTACTTTTATTTTACAGATGCATGTTTTTAACATTGTGAGGAAATGCCTAGATGACTTGACATGTGGATTATAGTATTCGACATGAGTAACATGAAATGTTTTGATATTGTCTGCTGTTGTCCAGTGCTGGCCACCATACACTTCTGTTCCATCAGAAACTTTACCTCCAATCTGCATGAAAACATCAGATCAAAGTTTTTTCTCAGCCATCATTACAAACCACATGAAAATTTTTTTAAGTGGAGTATTCCCTTAAATGCAGTATTATTGGTATTTTCTAGAAGTATATAAAAGTTAACCATAAAGAGTGTGACTTGCCCAGAAATGATAATCTAGTGGGCAAGGTTAAAAAAAATGAATATGTGCGAAACGAATAAACTTGTGCTAAGCACACAAATGAACCATCAGACAGTGGCGTGTCGAACTCACATGGTAAGGTAGTTGCACTCACTAATGAAGGCGATGTGTGGCACATTGAGTATTACATACAAGTAAGAATTTCATTGTGCTCTGCCCATGCAACAAATAATAAAATATACCCAGAACCATTTGGCATGAAAACATGTAACAGGATCTCCTTGACATGATGTAGTGCAGTCAATTGCCCCTGACAGGAATCAGAGGCAACCAGTATGGAGCCCAACACCTTGACATCTGCACTTCTCACATTGTGACATTTTCAGTCACATCTCCAAGCACAAATCCAAAAGACTGTTGTCAGTAAAGAGGGGCATCAGTCAAACATGGTCCAGACTGCCTTAGTATTTTGGGGTGAATATCCTGCCTCAAAATATCAATGACATGGCCCCAGTTATGCTTATTTAACAAGTGGGTCACTGAGGCATGTTTGGCATGCTTAGTTAGGCAGGAGTACGAGCATCTTGTGGTCACCTGGGTCACAGCCTCTCCAGCCATCGCTCTTTTATCATAACGCAGTGTGTGGCCCTCTAGTGGTGGCTTTGACCATAACAGACATGCAAATCAAAACATGCCGGTTTTTATGGAATGTGGACATACATATGCTTCTTTGAGCAATTATTCTTGTAATTCTTGATTGCATTCGTATTTATATTTAATATATAATAAACTATACATTGATTATGGTTTTCTAATGGTTATTAAACTAATCTATTCATATTAAAACAGCAAATTTAGATTATGGAAGACTGGATCAAAGTGATGCTCTCATTAGTCATACAACAGAACGTCCATTTCCTGTTGGTAAGTAGTTTTTTTTTTATTCTTAGATGTAATCAATTATTCATGTTTGCACAGCCTGGTGGTACATATTTATGATGGTCTGATATTGAAAAAATATCTAAAATTTGAGAAACAAATTACATTAATATTTATACTCACCAGGGGTCTCATCTGCAAAATCTTGCTTATATCCATCCATCTTCCAACCCACTGAATCCGAACACAGGGTCACGGGGGTCTGCTGGAGCCAATCCCAGCCAACACAGGGCACAAGGCAGGAACCAATCCTGGGCAGGGTGCCAACCCACCACAGGACACATACAAACACACCCACCACACACACTAAGGCCAATTTCTTTGGACTGTGGGAGGAAACCACGCAGACACGGGGAGAACATGCAAACTCCACGCAGGGAGGACCTGGGAAGCGAACCCGGGTCTCCTAACTGCGAGGCAGCAGCGCTACCACTGCACCACCGTGCCGCTCTCTTGCTTATATTGCATACTAAAGTTTAGTTTACGTAAGAAAGGCAAAAATTTTGGATGCACAAAAGTAATCAGAAGAAACATATGCCGAGTCCTACACCAAGCTCCTTTATAAGTAGGAAATCAACTGAAAGCTGCATGTGTGCTCACGCTGCAGAAATGCCCCTTGTTGATCATGTATAATCTAATCACAATATAAACTTAGCCGTGTTCTTGAGTAATATCTTTACTTTGAAACCATGGGAGAACACAGAGGGTGAAATTTAAGTGAATGTGAACTTGAGGTATTACTGATATTTGATATTTGAGTTTAAGGAGGGCCCATGGGGGACAAAACAGATTCATGGTTACTAAAATAAGAACCCAAATAAAGGGCATTTTTCTTCAATTTTTAACACCACAGTTAATGTAAATATGTCAGTGAATTAGTTACTCAATTTAACTGAATGGCCACTTCTAGGAATATTTGTGGTGGTTCCAAACTTCTTCCATTTCACAATTATGGAGGCCACTGTGCTCATGGGAACACTCAAAGCTTTAGAAATGGTTTATACCATTGAGTTCCTTGTATTACACAGCTAGGTGTTTGTCCTGACATCCTGACATGCAGGGTCAATTGAGTGTGGTATTTCTTTAATAAGATGCCCTTCATAAATTATATTATCTCTAAGTATTCCATACCAATGCTCTTATCAAATACCTAAACACCATGCAGTAAAGGCACATTTAAAATTTGGTTGCTGGATTTATTATGCACACTAAAGAGAATCAGCCACCACTGCCCTGTTCTCTGTGAGCCACCCTCTGAAATCCTGTGTAGTGGCAAGTTTGGCACCAGACTACACTCTGGGCACCTTGTAGTTTTACCAGACACACTTTCATCACAATCATCTTGTTGTTTCCTTCAGAGGTGTTTGTGGTTTAGTACAATACTGCCTCCTACCATGTCACAGATCTACATCTGCTGTACACAACTCCATGTGCAAGTGGTTCTATGGACAAGGCTGTGGAGGCTGTTATTGAGTACAAACCTGAAAACTCTTAACAGCACCTCAGTATCACCTTGATTGTATTAACATCTCTTTTTTTAAAGCTCAATTAAAAGCATGCATCTTCACCTTTTACTTTTTTCTACTTTCAGCATACTGGTCTTGATTTAGGATTTGATCATTTAGTTGATTTACTTTTTTCTTAAACTTCACAGTTATTAATCTTTAGGATATTGGCTAATCTTGTAATGTAAGGCTGCACTATAAAATACTATAAAAATAAATTATGAAACCAAGGGATTATTATTGTAAACAATTTGAATTATTGCAGTCGCAAAGGAATCAAAGAAATCTCTCTTTTAAAAAAAGTTTTGGGAGGGAGACGAGATGTGATCTTCTCGGAAGATAATGTGATGTCACGTGAGACAAGGCAGTGAGACAAAAGGACAGCTGCTGTACAGGCTTTTAAATGATCAATGCACAGTGTGACAAGCAGAACACGCATCTCACCAGTAGCAGCAAGTCAGCAGATGATCCGACCGCATCACCTTAGTGTGCGTTCAAACCCAAAGCAAGCGGCAGAGACGCAAAGTGGCAAAAGGACAGCTGCTGTGCAGGCTTTTAAATGATCGACATGCAGCGCGACAAGCAGAACACGCAGCTTGACAGCAGCAGCAGCAAGACATCTCCTTAGCGTGCATTCAGCCTCCCCCCCCACACTTCACAATGCAAGCAGCGTTATACGCCCCACAAAGAAAGACATTTAACTATGCCTGGGGCTGGAAATAAAGGACAAAGAGTAGATGACAAAGTAGAACGTCGTAAAGAATTCAAAAATGTTGGTGCGGTACACATGCACAGCAGGTTAGAGATAATGGAAGTATGAAAATTCCAAAGTCTCAAAAAAAGGATAGGAAAGATTGCATTAGCGCAAACAAATGGAAATTATTACTCTGTGAAATAACGGAACAGCATAAAGAGATTGAATATATTGTTTGGATTTAAACTTTAAGTCAGAGACTTGTAGATTGTCTAATTCGTGTTGCCAGCGAGAATTAAAATATTCCAAAAAAGTTGTTGCGGTATGAAGTCCTGAGAGACGGAGACTTTAACCATGAGTTTCAAGTTATGCCCTACTTACAACTATTTTCAAACAAGGCCACAGTCATCTAACCTCAGTCCTGTGAATGCTTTTGTCAGACACACTTCTTGCGCTCTCAGTTCTTATAAATTTTATCAGGACAATAACTTTATTATGACACGTCAACGACAAAGCGAAGAAGAAAGAGCATGGACAAACATTCAAGAAAGCCGTTTTATTTATTAGAGAGAAAGAAATGATACTTACTCATAGGCAGTTATAAGTTGCATTGTCATGATGTAAGTCCAAACATGGAAACAAAATTCAATGTGATCTTGAAGTTAATTCCAGATATTGCTTTTACAAAAGTTTTAAAGTAAAAGTGAAAATAATGCATATGTAACAATTCACATGAAAATAACAATCTCTTTATATTGTATATCCGGTAAACTAAACCCAGGGGTGGGTGAACGAAGCAAGGAGGGTGCAGAACCCCCTAGTAAACTCATAAATAAATGTAACATAGCTGGATTTCTTTATTGTGGGTCTGTGCCCAAAGCTTCAATCATTTTTTCATGTTACAATTACGTGTAGCTCGATTGGGCAGGACCTGCTAGATAACTCAAAGGAATTGAAATATTTCAATTATTATCACATGCTATTTCCCAAAGTTCTACCACCTTCCTCACTGGATTAACAAGTCTGTCTTCTTCAGATTCGTGTGGAATTCCCTCGGCTCCTGTCAGATTTGCTTACCATCGCATTGCCGGTGGGGAGGAGGCCTTTCCTAGCTTCTGGCCTTGGCAAGTCAGTCTGCGTGTTGTACATGAACATATCTGTGGTGGAGCCATTATTGGTCCAAAATGGATCATAACAGCAGCCCACTGTGTTTACAACAGGTGAGTCCTGTAGCTCTTCCCTAATACAAACTCT